>NC_060163.1:18070308-18085402 GCF_021292245.1 Micropterus dolomieu
GTACGTGCTGGTGTGTATGGGACTAAAAGTTCAGAAATATAACAAGGCGAGAGGCCATGAAGAGCTTTAAAAGTAATCAATAGAATTTTAAAGTCAATTCTAAAACATACTGGGAGCCAGTGTAATGAAGCTAAAATAGGAGTAATGTGGTCATATTTCTTTGTTCTGGTTAAAAGCCTGGCAGCTGAGTTCTGGACAGTCTGGAGTCGATCAATAGATTTTTGGGTTAAACAGGTGAAAAGGCTGTTGCAATAATCCAGGCGTGATGAGATGAAGGCGTGTAAAATGCTCTCGGTGTCCTTAAAAGTTAACACAGATCGAATTTTTGCTATATTTCTAAGTTGATAAAAACATGATTGAACAAGCTTTGTGGTGTGCTGCTCGAAATTTAAATTACTAACAATATCCAGCTTTATGTAGGAAGTTCATAATGCAGCGGCAGCTCCTTGCCGCCAAGGGGTTAGTTTTGTTTTTGAAAAAAATAAAAAAAGATAATAAAAAAAAAGACAAATCCTTAGAAAAACCTGTGTAAAATACTCATTTTTCATGGTATAAAATTTAAAATTGGACTAGGTACGGCTTTATGCTGTGGCCCCACAGTGTAGTTGTCTGCATGTAAAACAAAAAATATATTACTTTTAGTGTGTTTAAACTTAAATTAATCAATTCCAGTAGCATTTACAGTGATTCTGAGTTTTGGGTTAGACACTTGTTATCTTTCAGAGAAGTCCCAAAAACATGCATTTACTCCAAATGGTTCAAGATTCAATTAACTTTGGATATGCCTTGAATATGCGTTTAAAATGAATTTTACAGGAATGGTAAGAGCTTACCGTTACTGACACATGTTTCTATTACTCTATTTTTCTACCCCATTTCAATCATCAGTGAAGCCAATAGTAGACTAAATAATAGAAACACCTTTGTGTATAGTTCAATATAGTTAGAACAGAAACATTCACTCCATCTTCCAAAATGATCATACAGTTGAATTGCCACCTGTTAAACTGTTTAAACAAACTGAATTCCTAAGAATTTCATATGACATGACTTGTGACTCGCTTGACCCAAGCAATTAATTGACTTGACATGCTTGACTTTAATCACAGTGACTTGGGACTTGCTTGAGACTTGAAGGTTAAGACTTGAGACATGTGTGACTTACTCCCACCTCTGGCATTTACTATTTTCATGTAATTACCACCTGTGCCCAAAGTGGCTGCTGTATAGTTTTACTTCAAATGATGAATTCATTATCTTGCATACAAGCAGATATGGCCAATGTCACTGCCAAGCTAAATACAGCATCAGCTTGTGCTAAAACAATTAGCTGAATCATCGATTGGTCGATCAATAATCATGATCATTATTATTAATATTCAATCATTAATTAAAATTATCACTAGATTCAACTGTAGTGTAGAGTTGATGTTAACTTCAAAACAAATGATTTGTATTCTGAGATATCTAAGACTGTTCAAAAGAGATATGAGCTATTTCTAGATGTCTGCTGCACAAGTCCAGGAACATCCCAGCAAATACACAAGACTGTAAACAAGAAATGATTGCTTTACAGCCAGTGATGGTTTTAGCCAAGAAGATTATGACAGAGCTCAGTCGCCAACTGTCATCCTTTATATGTTGTCTTTTTTCCTTCTTAATTGCGTACTTTATGTTCTCGTCAAAAAAATTACAGAAAACATGAATTCAAATTTGTATGGCCTTTAGTATTTGATAGCAGGAGATCCTCAAATCAGCGACATCCAGTCTTAGCTGGAGCAGTAGGAGGCGTTCTTTCTACAATAGGAAGCAATGACCCGTGATGGTGGAACTGCCACCCGCTGTAGGAAGTCACATTTCTTTTTTCTCCTTAGCTATACCTTCTAGTGATTAGAGGAACATTTGCCAACACAGACAGACCTCTCTGCTTTTCTTTTCATATTTTACACAAGCAAACTCCAGAAATCATTACCCAACATGAGCTCATCATTAGCACATTCATAATTCAGTGTAATGGATTATGTAATTGCTCCATTAATCAGGGGAGCCACCCCAGCATACTCTCCTATGCATTAGTTTAATTATGGGGAAATGCCTCTGTTAAAATAGATGCTCTTTTTGCAGAAGCAGAGTTTGGAGGTCTGTATTTGGCACCGTGGGAACTTGTGCATACTGAGATTTAGAAGCAGTTTGGCGATGTATAGTCTGAGTCCTTGAGGTTGTAACCTCGCAGACAGCTCTTTGATAAAATGTGTCATGGCAGCAGGGCAAAATGAAAAAGTAGGCAAAAGGACAAACGCCTTTCCAGGAAAACCAGTCATCAAGCTCAGGTGTCACTTAAGTCACATAATGTATTGACATTTGCAGGCAGCGTCACCGTGATAAATATTCCAGTTATATATATGAAGCTGGAAGCATCTGAAACAGATTAAGACACGCAGACATGAAGATACTTGTCATCTGATTCCAGCAGCTGGCATGACTTGTGAAGACTTAATGCAACAGTGTCACCAGCTATTTGTCAAGGAAAAGAGATAGAGGGCTCAGCACCTCTTCCTCCTTACTATTGTTGGAAGCTCAGTATGAGAGTCTGGCTGCAGTGCTTTAGTTTGAGTGACATTTGACTATCATCACCGAGGGACACTCTATGTATTTTGGTCTTCACATCCTTGTTAAAAAGGTCAGTGACAGAAAGAGCCCCCAATGAACTCATAAGTGTGTTGAGTGCTGACAAGAAATAACAGCCTTTGTTGAGAAAAACCTGTTGTTATATAAGAAAATAACTCCACATATAGAGAAATCACAACGCACTTATCAGTTATTTTCCTTGTCTGCTTTCCTCCCCCAGATTGTACTTAAAGTCATTTCTTTCTCATTTTTCTCTTGTTCCTGCACTTGGATGGAGTGTGGGAGAGCCTGAAAATTAATTTGTATTTTATACAGCTGTATATATAGTCTAGCACAAACCTCAAATCCAAATAGGACGCAAGTTATTGGTCCTTCAGTCACTACCTACACAAAACAAACAACTAAATGGTTTGTGGTTACTGTCAAGATGTTGGCAAAGCTTCACAAGGCTTAACGTCCGCTGCCAATAACGCAGCCTGAGCCAAACAGAAAGACACAGGGAGAGACACACACGGAATAAAACACAGCAAGAAATGTTTTTCCCCATTGTGAGAAATGCAAAAAACAGCTTACACATTCACCTCGTTGAAGTGACATTTAAATAAGCAGGAGCCATTTTCTTCCTCAATCCCTCCATCCCTCCCCTTTCTCCTGTTCCCTCTGTGCCACTGTAATTTGAAGCTGTCACAAACAAATCCTCCTCATAAGACCTTTCCAAATGTCAGGTTCCGTCAAGCGGGATGGCGGCCTCCAAAAAAGCAGGCCCTTAGAAACTTTTGTCAGGAAAACAGGAGTTCCAGCGCACATTTATGAGCATTCACCATTCACTCCTCGCACAGGTACGAGAAATAAGAAGGGTGAGGACAGACTTGCTTGATTCCAAAATTTTTTTTTTTTCATACACGTTTATTTTTCTATCATTTACTTATTTCATTACTTTTCCAATACTGAATTTAGTCCAATTTTCTCAGAGCAGGTGAAGACAGTGATCTGGTTTAATGGCATAAAATCATCTCTTACCTCCTCTACCAAATAATGCCTGAACATGCTAAGCCAAACCAGTTCTTCCACGAGTGCTACTTCTGGCTCCTGAACCGAAGATTGGTCTCGAGAAAAGTGGTGTATAAACTTGTACTGTATGCCACTTGCCATGACAGGTTCCTTTAGAAAAATCAATCCCAGCACTATATTATTGATTTCTACACATTACCTTAACAATTGCTAGAATAATTATAAGCAGACAGGATAGGTGTGGAATCTGAAATTTGAGTCTAAAACTAAATAAATGGAAGTCATACTTCTATTTGTTTTAATTAAGTGGCAAAAAACTGGTGAAGCCAGAAAAATGGATGCAAAACCACATAAATATAATAAGTGAGTATAGCGACTGAAGGTTGTGTAAGGGAGAGGTAACTAGACTACGCTGCACAGAATGGGAATGTTGGACAACGGTCAAAAACCTTTCATACATATTTCTTCCTTCAATATAGGCAGAAGCTGCACATAAAGCTTGGCAAGTCAGAGACAACAATTCACATTATGCATAAAAACTCTACATAATTTTATTAACCTCTGGCACAAAGAAAGTTAACAAGAAACTGTTAGCAGAGTGCGCAGTCTCAAGAGTCATTTTACTGCCGTGAGTGTGAGGGAATGAGATGAGGGAGAGCAAGAGGAGCTAATCAACTCTTACTCTTCAGTGGCATTTCATGCACTGTCTGCCACTAGTTCAGTGTGCACAAAGGGCACCGAGCATCAATAAGTCAACATGCTGCTATAGCAGGAGTGGATCCAGACTCTTCAGCCATGAAAAGAGAGACACGACTTAATAGCCAGCGCAAAATTAAATTAATTTTGCAGATGAACTGCTTGAGGGATACAGAGTTAAAGTGGCGAGTTTACAGAAAAGTTTAATGTAAAATGAAAGCCTGACCCCCAACAACAAGACCTGGTATGGACTGAGCTGCTAAATTTGCATTTCTTAAGACACAGCTCCTGAGTACAAAAAAGCTGTTCTCTCACTGCACCTTGTATAAGATGCTGAGCCAATAGAGGTGGTGGGCGGGGAGAGGGAGGCAGAGAGGTTAGAGGAAAAAGAGAGTGAAAAAAAGCCTCTTTTCTGCCTCTTCATTTTGAAGAAGTTTGTACTGCCATCTTCTAATCTGTGTCATTGCAACTGCACATCGTGTCACCATGTCCAGAAGGCCAGACCCCCCCCCCACACACACACACACACACGCTCTTCCTTGTTGCCTTGCATCAGACACAGGATCTGAGGCTTTAATATGGCTGCCAGTGAGGCAACAGCCATTTAATAACAATG
This sequence comes from Micropterus dolomieu, assembly GCF_021292245.1. NCBI lineage: Eukaryota > Metazoa > Chordata > Actinopteri > Centrarchiformes > Centrarchidae > Micropterus > Micropterus dolomieu. Next base: position 18,075,260 of record NC_060163.1, read on the forward strand.
CAATAGTTCCTCACAGCAGTAGTCAGTGTCGCTCATACACCCCGCCGTGTGCAGATGGTACATTGTCTGTGGTTTCCGAAAACATTCTCCTTTCTGAGATGTTTTTCCTTTCTCTCCCGACACACACACTGCCCTTTTTGTCAGCAATATTTAACTCTCTTCTTGATAGAAACAACTGCTCTGCAGTCTTACTGCTCCTATCATTGCTCTTGGCTTATTTCGTAAGAGGTCAGCCGACGTGGGCCCCCCAGAGATGATCTGAGAGAGTGTGTGTGTGCGTCTCTGCGTGTGTTTGTTTGTGTGTGGTTGGCGCTAAGCCTTTTGCATGTGCCTCACAGCCTCCCGCAGTGGGGGACATCTGGAGGAGGCGTTACCGTGTACACAGAAAAATGAAGAGTTCAGGCCTGAAATATCATCCTCAAAGGACATAACTAGCTGTCATTAACATACAGAAGAGGGAATATGGTGTTGGAGATTTATTCAAATAAACATGGCTAATGTTGCCATAATCCAGTCACCTTGCCAGGTTACCATAAAACCCATTCTCTCTATCAGTGGCCCTTCCTCCGACTCGCTGCTGGCACATTTTGATGAGAATGACCGGTAATTCAGTGTAAGGAAAAAACTTCAGAACCACCATTTCACAAGGTAGATGTTCATTATGCGCCAGCAGGGAAGAGCCTCCTCTTAATAGAGTGCCAGCCATAAACATCCCTCATCATCACAGGCTTGCCATTTGATCTCACCTCTGGGGGTTCTGCTGGGCATCTTCATTCATTTCTTCTGTGTTTCACTGTCTGTTTACACAGTAATGGACTCTGCCCAGAGAGTTGTTAAGGGGGAACAAAGTGAAAGTGCCCGACACTCTGCTGTGGCGGTGATTAACGACTAAATTAGAAAGCAACTCCAGGTCACCTTCTTTAACATTGTGATGGATGATCTAATGCAGGAATCTTGATAGCCTTTGTTATAGGTGAGCTACAGTCTGGATCACAGATGGAGCAACACAATGGTGCATTTACACTGATTATGAACTTTTCCATGAATCTGCAATCAATAAACACTATGCTGAAATTAACAGCCAAAAAAAAAAAAAAAAAGGCGAGAACCAAACTGAGATGCTTTATGTATTTGAAAATTAGCATCTCACTTATGAGTGTGCATGCAACTGTGTCCACCACTGTCTGTAAAGCCTTAGTTAGCGTTGCCCTAGTTCAGTTGTGTATGTGCCATGTCTCCTGTCACAGGCAGTTTACAAGACTGGGAACGAGGGTTGCCATCTGTCCCACCTCTATGGGGTGCACAGAGGGACGTTTTGCTCAGTTTTGGCATGCCTGACTTCCCCTAATGCAGCACAAATGTTTAGAGACATTACATAAGCAATGAGACCTTCACTATGGTGGAGGGGGAACGGAGATGGATACGTGCAGAAGAGGAGGAGAAAAAGCAATTGAAGATGAGAGATTAGAAAATGTGAGAAAGCAGACCTGGTCCTTTCATTCTCCTGACTAACTGCACTTTCAGGTAGACAATAGCACTACAGTGCTGCGTTGGTGTTGCTATAGGGTACAGGCAGAGGATGAAATACAAACCAAGCAGTCGGGTTTGAAGGCCTTTTAAATGTCAAGACCCCACATGGGGAGTTTTCACACCTTTGAAGCTGGATTGTACAACTCTGGAAATGTTTCATAGGTGCAACAAATTTCTATACTAGGCAAATAAATCACCAAATTAGCCCAATGCTGCAAGGTCCCATCCATGAGCTTGCTTTAATAAAAGCAGTGTGTTGAAGGATGTTGTTGCAATGCACTGCCACAAAAGTAGCCAGGAACATTTTTGGCAGTCTATCCTAGAATGCAATGGATTAAAAACTCTACCAATCTTCAGAAATGGTATGCTGCAACAAAGACACATTTTGCTTGTCATTCCCATTTCATAATCGTGATTATACAGCAAGCCTGCATTTTTTGCCATAGCGCAGTTGTTGGTCTGAATATGCCTTTACAATTGGCCAAAGTGTGAAGTCAGTGAGAGGTTGATCTAACCTAACTTCAGTTCTGCATCACACTACAGCTGCACTGGGACAGAAGCCAATCTGAAACCAAAAATAAGAGATCACCCACTGCAAAGAAAGGTGATCCAGAGCTCATTGACAGAAAGAAGATGACTTGATGCACAGAGCAATGAGTACACCACAACTAAAGGAAAGACATGTATTGTTTTTGTGCTGTGTGTGTGTATGTGCATGTAAAATGGTGGTATGGTCATCCCCATGTCCTGGGAGAGGTTTTTAAATACTGAGACATGTTGCAACGGACACCTGGAACAGCATTAGTATGCCACTCTCTCCTTGCTCCTTTCACAGAGAAACAAGGTGAGATTTCACTGGAAACCTAAAGCAGCCACAGTGACACCGACATGCAAACAGAAGAAACAATGAGGTAAATTCAGTTCCTACACATATTCAGTCCTCTGACACAACAGCAACATATAAAGCAAAAAGTGCAAAACCAATTCCAACCACGCATACACTGGCTTACATTTACTCGACCTACACCCCGAAAGTATGTCACAGTGTGTGAATCTTCACGAATGTGCAAGTTTTTCTAACAGTGATGATACAGCTTATGGCGGCAAGCCTAGTACAGTACACCGGTGATGAAAACTGCTAACTTTCAAGGACTAAGACTTGGATGTCTTTTCAGACAAAAAGGTAAGTTTAAGTGATAGGCTGATTTTAATAGTGTCACACCACCATTTCCATGGAAATATACCTAGCTGATTCAGTACATTTTCTCCATTTCATTCAATCCATTTCATATTTTATAATGTTGCCTCAAGGTGTGAACATGCCACTCTGTCCTTTTGCAGTCTTTAGAAATAAATGACTGCCGGTCAGTTTGTCTCTTGTTGTCGCTGATGGTGTGAGCACGTGGTCAGGTTATTTTAAATATACATTACATTTATTCATTTAGCTGACGCTTTTATCCAAAGCGACTTACAACTGCTATATATGTCAGAGGTTGCATGGCTCTGGAGCAACTGGAGGTTAAGTGTCTTGCTCAGGGACACATTGGTGGATGCGTGCGTCACAGTGGGGAATTGAACCCGGGTCTTATCCACTCCACCATCACCACCCCACCGCTTCCACTTGCAGCTGCTAATTATCTTTGTAAATACTGGAGCCCAATGTGAAGGCAGACATATCTGGAGTTGAAATTGAGAAGTGATTTGAACTGTTTTTGTTACAAGCGTGCTGTCACAGAGCTGTCCTCCCGATGGTGTCTGCGATTATAACAATATGTGGTTGAGCTTAATAGAAAACGTTAGGATCATTACCAGACAAAATGTTTTCTATAGACAGAAACTAAATAATTAGTTGTGGGCCACACAGGTTGCACAGAGGCAAAACCCTCTCCTACCACAACAGAGAACAAGCTTTTGCAGGTAAGCAACCAGTTCATGTCCTTGCTCCTACAAGCCGGCTCGGTTGCCTGCACACACTGGTGGGTGGGATCTGGAGGATGGGGGTTGAGGACTGCACGAACCTCAGCATGACCTCCCTCGCTGTCAGGTGAAAATATGTGGGTGTCATGTGGCTCAAAGGGCACATGGCTGTCTACACTCTCTCCAGGCCGTCAGTGGAGTAAGCAGTGACAACAGCGGCAGTTTGTCTTGTTTGGGAGTTGGCTGTACCATATTGGGGACAAAAGGAAAAATTACTTTGATTGGATTACCATTAAAAGTCACAAGACATTTTAGTAATGGTAAGACATAAAAAACGATCTGGACAAGAAAATTTCACTCACATGTCACTGTGTGGTTGGGCTGTCCTTTAGGCCATAGGCATTTAGGTCCATGCTTAGAATGAGGTTACAATATAGCAAAACTTTTTGCATTTTTATTTGCATCATTGCTCTTTCACTTTCACTCTATAGTAGGTTTTCAGCCTCGTAAACTGCAGGTCGGACTGAGAAAATGTGTGGCGGTTGGCTGCAATTTACTGTAAGCAGTATGACTGGACTGTATCAGTGTTCGTGTGCCGAATGATGCTCTGAAACATTCTGAGAAATTCCATCCTCAAAAGTTACAAATGGAAATTTATCACAATTTATTATATAAAAGCCAAGATAAATTTCACATTACATCCTTAGAATTCTTTTTCTTGTTCATGTTATAGAATACACATAACTGTTGGTGCTTTATGGACAACCTATTAAATCATATCTTAAAGGATTTGTAAGTAGCTGATGATATTAGTGTATCTCACATTTTTTGTGAAGTCCTAATCTAGACGCTTGAGAGCTGAGTGCAAGAGTGTAGGCACCGTGGGGAGGAAATATTACCAGTGATACCACCCCCCACAAAAAGCCTAAAGCCCACCCACTCACTACCTATGCTGACCTTAATCACCGATTTATCACTTCCTACTGCATACTGGGAGGTTTTTCTTTTGCTTGTCCAAATGGATCTATATTAATGAATGATGCACACATATCCATGAAGACATCTGTATTACACAGAATTTGCCAGAAAACAAGACAACCCAACAGATTAATTAACTGGGCTGATATGCAGATACATGAGGATAAGCTGCAGATACTCTGTGATAAAGTGTCGAGTACAGCAGGCTTCTTAGGCCCTCTGGATCTTGCTGCTGTTATCCTGGTGGTCCTTCTCCCTACTTCATAGCCTGCCCTGCAATTAATGATACACAGTGATTTTCCTGGAACCACCCCCCATCCTGTGTTTGTGCGTTTGTATGTATTTATGTAAGTGACTGTGTTTGTGCATGTCTGCATGCAGGAGAGAACGCTAATTTTCTCTACTGTGCACCAGAAGGATATCCGCTGAATTTGTATTCAGTAATGAGACGGGGTCTGGAAATGATGGTGAATTTGTAAGCATGCATCATCTCCCATAATTCCATTTAGTTGTCCTGTAAACACTTATAAATGTAGCCAGTAGTTACGGCAGCCCCCCTGCCCTCAGCTCTCATCAGGCTAGCACATCTCCTAAGAAACCAAGGGCAGGCGAGGAGGAGATATTGCAAATCACATTATGGGACATGAAATTAATCCACCCTCCCCAAACATTTGGCCTTCACACAGTTTAACCTTGAAACTGCTTTTTATTCCCTTGCATGAGGGCTTCATAAACCACCCCCTCCCCATCACATCCAAAAGAACGAGTCTGACATTGCAACAATGGCTCTGCCGAGGTAATTATTCAACAGGATCCTTCACCGTGCTGATGATACGTTATAATTTCATTTCACTTACGTCTGTTTCATAATGTAATACACAATTGAGCAGGGGCACTTTACGTCCCAAAAGACCACTTCCTCCTTAAGATAATAAAAGCCTTTTGTGCTTGCCTTTGAGAAATCCTTGGTGGGTTGTGTGAGTGTGGATTCGGGAGCACATCAATTAATATGCATTAAATGAAAGAGTATTAAGTTGTAAGAAAATAATTAATAACTAATTGCTGTGCTGCTGCATTGCCCGACGACATTATACCTTAATACTAACATGACTGTCCCTGACAGCGCCATCAGCAGTCAAGGTACAAGAGTTACTTGACCTTTTACATGGCTGAAAGACAATGTACTTCAACTTTATTACATGGCCACCTCGCTCTCCCCTGATACTAATGTAGAGCAGCGCAAGATAAAAGCAGAGTGACTGCTAGATCCAATCCAATAACTGCAGGAAAATTCCTGCTAGCCAACGCTGAAACCACATGAGGTTCGGCTCTACTAGTTTTAGCCAGAATAAAATACATCTGTTTGTGTTAGAGCATACTGTAGATCTCTTATGCAAGCTGTATCGCTGGATCTGGTCCCTTTGTACGGTACAAAGAATAGTGCTGGCACAGGGTTCCACTTTCCCCGTTACCATGAAAAAGACAGTCACTGCTCCAATTATCCTTTACCCCTGTGTATCTCCAGAAAACACAATCGCTGCCACTGTCAATGAAATTATAGCAAAGGAGGTACTAAGCGATGACAGGGGAAGAATCTGATAGCCCAGCCCCACTCCCCCCCCACTCCAACCCCCCTCACACACACACAAACACAAACACACATTTCAATGTGCCAAAAAATGAAGATGCAGAATGCCTCAGGAGAATAGAGAAGCAAAGAAATGGGTATGACAGGCAAAATGTTTCTTTGAGATATCTTTTCAATATACCATTTCTAAAGGTTAGAGAAGTTTTGAAGCCACGAGAGAGTAGCTCCGGCTGAATGATGGTGCCTTTAGTTGCTGTGAGCAGTGAAGATACCACTACGGCGCTCTGTTTTAAGCATATTCGCTTTGACCGAGCGAAAAGAGCTGTCTTGATCAGTGTACAGTTCTACCTCCGTGGTTTTTTTTGTGTGTTTTTTTTCAAAAATTACCCCAGCTTTCAGCTAAATCAATCTTGCCTTTGGTTGGAGATAATGAGCATGTTCACCGGGCTTCAAATGAACACCGTTGCTCCCGGGCTCCTCAGTTCAACACAGTCACATCATGCAGGCACTTTTGAGGACGGCAGAAAGCAGAAGTCTTAGCCTTCAGAGACCAATTAAAAACACATATTCAAATTGACCTAAAAGGAGAACAGTAAGGCATTCATTTACAATCTGCCCTTGTCCCTATAGCTTCACTCGCTATCAGATTCATACCAATTGTTTTCAACTCTGACAAACAAACAATCTCAACAGAGTGGAAAGACTCAGAAAAAAAGAATCTATCTCGTCTCTGCAGGATCAAAGACTGTATTGGGAGGTAGTGAGCATACACAGATATACTAATTTTCACACAACATGCGCTCATACTCATTCAAAGGACATGGAGGCAGGATTTACCAGCTCTGTAGCACTGTATGCATACATTAAATGATCCTTATTAAAGACCATGGTGAATATTAGATCATTATCGTTACTATCTCTGCTGTAAGAATGACTTTCTACAAAGGAAATAAGTGCATAGAAGACAGAGATGTTGCTTTCCCGTTGCCTTTGTAATGCAGTTAATATTGGAATTAAATTGTATAAACATGATATATCAAATGTACATGTGTATAATTAATATAATATAATAATTCACGCTGAATGGGAGCACACCATAAGACCTATTAAGAAGACAAACTTGAATTGGGAAAGAAGTTCAGGCAGATTTTCAGCCAGTCGGAATTCTATCCATGACATATTCGGTACCACAGCCCAGCGGGTATGCAGTGACTCTGAAACATGCTCCGTCTCGCTCTCACAGCGCTTTCAGGGAAGCTGCTCTCATAAATCCCTTCTAATGGTCGCTGGCGAGGGAACTTTTTAACACAGAACTTAGCAGCCACTGTTATTCACCCGTAGAGCCAGAATCTTGGGATGATGGATGGTAATAAATATTGCACGGGGCTAACAGAGGTCCCCTCAGAGACGTTCAATTGCCTTGAGTGATAGGGCGCTGCTCGGCAACACAGGAGAGGATGGCAGAGGGCAGGCACTTCACGGGGTCGACTAACTGAGTCTGTTCAGTTTCCTCCCTGGAAATATGACAGTCCTCATTCTGCGATAATGCTGTCTCACAATGTGGGAAGGTAAATGGAAAAAATGGAGGTTTCTGCAAAACATATGTTGCTTTCACAACTTATGTATGGCAAGTTTGTTGGTTGTGAATGAAGAACTAATTGTCCCGAGAGGGAAAAAATCCACTGTGGACCAGTAATGTCTGTGAATGTACCTGGCATGTAAGGAAAAGGAACACTGCTCAGTGTTATGACCACTTCCCTGCTGCTCTTGTGACTGGAGCAGTTTAATGGAGCTTTCTGACAAGGGAGCTCTGTTGTTCTGAGCTGCCCACCATCTTAACTGCTTCCTTGACAATGGCCAACAACAGAGCAGATGTCCAAGCTGCACACATCTGTAGTGGCCTTATATTCTTTCACACAACCCTTTCCTCATCCAATACACACACGCGTAAGACAGACAAAGAGCTGCTTTACCAAGGTCATCCTCTATTTAGTTTGCAGGCATCATAAACAAAATATCTTTTTTTCAACTTTGCTATATTGTGACTAACCAACATAGAACCATAGTCTAAGTTCTTATCTATAAATTGTTTATATTTCAAGATGACATTTCTTTAGGTGTTGTGCCAGGAGGATAGAAATCTTTGTTGACAAGAACAAATGACTGACAATGATGTTTTTAATAATGAGTGATAAGAAATTAAGATAACTCTAATTCTTCATTAATCCAACACTGCCTTGTTGTCATATTTTATGAGTAATCAGTGAATTAATTAGCCCAATAATGTGTAAGAATACTATGGTGTGTGTAATTAACAAGTTAACACAAGGCAATTAGCAGCTCATTCATACACTGTCGGCACCTAACAGTGGCTGTAACCATGAGATGCACTTTCCTGACCAATTTTTAAGTTTACACAGTCAGCTATGGTGCTAAATCCTCATTGCAAATATCAGCTCGGTAAATAAAATCCAAATAAATAAAAGGATAAATTCGCCTGAGGAAAAAAAAAAAGCAGCAAAGTGTCCAAGAGCGGGAACTACAAAAAGCAGTCGATTATTCTCCTTCAGCAGTTTTCAAAGTCACATCCTGGAGCCTCCAGGGGATCATGATGGGGGCATCCCCAGAAACATGAGGACTGGCTCACTTTCACTTGCATTTCACTCATGTAACAACAAGAGACTGCAAAAGAGTTACCGTGTTTGCAAGGATCTACTGCCACACTTTATTTGCCCACACTAAACCACGAAATCCTTTCAGACGGGATTCCTCAGGGCAACATGTCATCAAACGCAGGCGTTTGATCCACTGCTTTTATCATTTGTGGGGCCCCTGTGATGAAAAAAAAAGTTTTCATCTGTAAGGGTGTATGGCAGCTTTATTTTAAAAATCTTTTAGAAAATTGTGCCAAAACTAATGCATGTGAAAGGTCAATGACATTGTGATTCTGTAGCCTGGACAGCAGATGTGCTCCATAGTAATGACTTGTCTCTAAAAAAATAAAAAAAATAGAAAGAAAGATGGACAGCCTTAGCAGCAGCAATCAGCGCTTAAGATTACACCAGATGACGTCTTTCTCAACAATATTTTGCCTACAAAAACTCAGACAGTCGAGTCAAGTGCGAGGTATTAGAGGATTTATGGGCAAACAGGCTCACTAGAAAGCACAAGACACACGCGCGCGCGCGCGCGCACACACACACACAACTCCACAGCCATTCAGCAAACACTACTAATGCACTTCCTATTTTCTTTTAACCTACACTCACTCCGCACGGGGTCTCGGTTTATGCAAAAACAATACAGTCTCAGCGTCTTTGCCGAATATGTGCAATGTAAAGGTGAGGGACACTAATGGCAGCACTGGGGGGTGGGAAACGCGGGGTATTAGTATGCACATTTTGACAGTTGTGGCAGGTTTGACGTGGTCAGAAAATAACGTCCCCGTGTGTACAACCCGCCCGACCATTCCCCATCTTCATGGCGCAGTAAGGTGGACACACATGGTCAGAGCTGTATGCGGACCTGAAACCCGACGGCAGCCTGTAACTCTCATTTGAAACACACAACTGAAATAAACGTGAAAAGCGGCGTTTGGTGTTGCTCCTGTAATGCAGTCTTACCTGGATGATGTCTATTCTTAAGTTGAGTCGCCGACTTTTTCTTTTTTCTTTTTTCAGGCACACGTCGTCGTCGGCGGCGGCAGCATCATCCGCTTCGGGGAGAAATGTTTCATGTGAAGATTTGGAGTAATTCTGATTCCACCTTATTAATCCTCCGCGCGCGCTGCAAAAGCGGCTTCTTTTAGCAGATAGTGAAGAAACGACCGGATAGTGAGGAGTGAGAACCTAACAGGGAACAGACTACAGTGTGTTGTACGCGTCCTTGTTTATTAAAATACGGCCGAGCTTAAACGCCGAGTAGGTGTCTCTCTAACTGTTTCACCGCTTTATTTTTTTCCCTCTTCCCCCCTCTCTCTCTCTCTCTCTTTGGCTGTAGTCACACTGTGTCTAACTCTCCTGTTTTATCAAGGCGGGGTCTTGGGTCGTTTAAACCAATGACATAAACCAAGAAGAAGAAGAAGCCCCCCCCCCCCCCCCCCCCCCCCCCCCCCCCCCCCCCCCCCCCCC
>NC_060163.1:18085422-18175498 GCF_021292245.1 Micropterus dolomieu
AAAAGCCCCCCCCCCCCCCCACTACCACACACGCACACACACGCACGCCTTCTGCTCACATGGTTTGCAAAAATTAAGTGGTCAAATGGGATTTGTTTTGTCTTGAGTGTTTTCAAATTCTGACCGAGGAAATCACATGAAAGGGTCACTTCACCCACATCACAAAAAAGAAAAAAAAAATCTCACTTAGCCTACCCCTTTCCATTTAGCCACGCAATGTCTCCTTCTGCTAGCAACACAATAAAGTAGAGGTTAATGGACTTTAATTCGTGGTGCTCACAGTGTTGGGGGCACTGAACTGTCTTTACAGAACTATGTCCTTGTTACTGTGGGTAATCCACAAATATGACTGGTAGTTTTCTTTGGAACTAGCCTACTTTGTGATCAAAGACCTAGCTAGTCCCAATGAAAACAGTGAAAGTGAGGTCTGTGGATTATTCCAAGCAGGCTACACTGCTACACTGCGTCTGGAAAGACTTTGTGGTGTTTTAGTTTTTTAACATGTAACTTTAAAGTTGCACTAATCAATATATTTATATGAACAATGGGTCAAATGGCAGTGTAACATGAAAGGTGTCTCTCGTGACAAACCCACAGAGAATTGTCACCGGACTCTGCAGTGCCCTCAGCACTACAGTATTTAAGCATCTCACTTGCCTTCTGTGTGACTTTTTTTGTCTTTTGTTTTCAATATCTAAGATTGTGCTTTTGTCATTTTTCCTTTGTTATATAGGTCACGTTAGAGATGCAGACAACAAATGTTGAGATATAGAGATAGGGGTATGACATGAAACAATAGTTCCCAGTTAGATGCATTTTAACCACTAGGCCACCATAAACAATTTTCTATCTTAGTTGACTCTCATAGCTTTCATCAGTATTGTTTTCAGGCATAGTGGGCAACTGTTTTCAGTGCAAAAGCTCTAGTAAACCCACTGTGCACTACCACCCCCCAGCACCAAACAGCAGACAGACAAGGTTAGCAACTAGCTGGTGAACATAAAAAAATAATTAATGCAGGTTAGCAGCACAAACACTTAATTTCATTCACCTCCATTCCACTGGGTTGATATCAGAAACCTATTTTAAAAATTTGGGCACGTAAAACCAAAACTGTATTCCATGGTGGCAGATGTTTGAGAGATAGATATCTCAAATTCTGGGCAAATAGAGTCCACACTATCTGCACAGCCAGATACAAGTAGGGTAAGTTAGAAAATATGTAGTTTTTTTTCCTTGGCTGAACAGAAAGTTCAATAGACTGATAGTGGCCCGACATGAAATTATGTATATGCTATTGGTGCTCAAATTGAAAGTGAATCTATAATTTATGGTATTCCTTTAACATAATAATCAGATGTTATAGGGGCCTGGACTAGTCTGTGTTATCATGTTTCATCCTTTTAAACTGTATATATGATTAATGGTTGTCCTTTGAATGGATCACAGTGGAGTGATGTCAAATGAAAGCTCATAAATAACACAGTCGTGAGTAAACGGTGACAAGTGTAAGCCTTGTAGTTGTAAGTAGACATGTACTTAACATTTTCTGTGTTTGGCAAGTTCATGTATAGGGAGCATTTTTCACAGAATAAGGGTTGTACAAATCTCAACTACCTGATATTGATTATGTTAGAAGTTCCTTTATTCTGCAAATAGAGCTGCGGCTTCTGCAAGGGCAGTCAATTTCATTAAGTAATACTAAATATTGTTTGACTGTGTTGTTTATACTGAAGTCCCCCATGCACAAGTGATGTGACAAGAGCAAAGCATGTGACTCCCAGTGCTTTGTGAATGCATGGGGTCACAGATGACATGACATGATTGATCTTTACTGTCCCTTCTTGAAACTTGTTCTTGCACAAAGAACAAGCATTGACCCACATCATTACATTAATCCATGAAGGGTTTGACTGTGATGCAGAGTTGGAAGAGTGGCCATGCTACAGATTAAAGCAGCCACAGCATCTCTCTACATTTCATTTTCAGTCTAATTTCTGTGCTTTGCGTGGTCACTCCGTGAGGTCAAGTAAATGGCAACAGATTGTGTGAAGTGCCAGTCAGGGTGTCTATATCCCATTTTCCACTTTTCATTTCTATATTCTGCCTGGCCTCCATATGCTCCAATATTGATCTGTCCATCAACGATTGTCCAACTCCTGTAAGAACGCTGGTTACATGTCGGGGTGTGCAGCGTATAGCATAAAGAGACAACCCCTCAGTGTGATAATTATGCAGAAAATGGATTGTGGCGAAATTGTGTTCTTGTGTCTCACAGCCATGATTTTATTGATGTTTGGGATTGATTGTATTTTGTTTACAAAAATCAAGACCGGTGATTTCAGACACTCTGTTCACATTAGAAACCCAGATGAAAGAAAAAGATAGTTATTATTAGAGGGCAACAACCTTTAAGACTCTTCTTCTTATAGGAAGCAGTGCACATGTTGAGAAACACAAAAGCAGCTAATTTAATTTATTTGAAGACAAGAGAAAATCTCTTCCACTCCCCACTGCTGACATGACCTCTGAGAATATTCTCTGTTTACTTAAGTTTGATCAAAGCCAGCAATACTTAATCAATTATCTCCTTTTTAATAAAACAACAAAATCAGACTTTTGGCCTGTTTACATTTTATAGCAAGCTAAAAAGTGCTTTATTAGATTTTTTTAACATGCAAAACCATGTGCTCTGCAGTCCACATTCAATCCACTGCTGCATCAACATAAAACATCTCACTGGACATGGAGGGGAGCTTTGAGTACCGAAGAGATTTGTGCCATCCAATTAGAAGAGAAGGTATGGGTTAAATGTAGCGCCGTATCAGACCTTCTCATGTTGAACTCTGATCCCAATCTCAATACTCTCAGATTCACAGGCACAGTTCACAGCAAGCCTCTGGGGTCTCTGGAGACACACATCTATCAATGTCCAGATGAATTATTTAAGGCACACTATCCCCGCCATGTTTCTTACATGGGCTAGAATTAGTGGCTGTTCCAGAGTACAAGGACCATGTTGCATTATAATTTGAGATTCAATATAATATTTCGATGTTTACTCATGCTGTGTGTGTAGCCTAGTAGTCATTTTTCTATTTGTCAATTCCCCTCTTATACCTTAGTTGCTTTCCCTTGGCACTCTTCTCCCACCCTGCAGACTCTTATCAAAATGATTTCCCTTCACATACTCTGCTCAGGCACTGTTGATGTTGACTCACAGCTGCACTTTCTGTTTCTTGGAAAGTTACAGCAATTCAATTTCTCAGGCTTTTGTGTTGAATTAGTAGAAAATACTGTAACATAAAATACCACAGCATTATAGGGCAAAGAAACATGTAACATTTTTTTTTGTTGAATAAAAATCAGCATCAGCCCTCTTCGCCATTGTCACAGCATGGCCCGGCCATGCCCCCCACAATGTCGCTGTATTTGAGGTTGTTGCAGAGGTCAGTGTTCCACAATGACTTCATCTCCCCTACTTTGAGGCTGAAACATGCCCAACACGCATGAAGGCTACACACACACACACACACACACACACTCTATTCTTTTTTGCTAATGAGGTGGCAGGACCTCACCGTGGAGGGATAAAGAGGGGGAACGGCTCAGACCCCCAATGGGTCCGCTTGAACTTGTGAAATAGGATTGACACCACACTCAGAATGAGCTCCCGCCATGTTGGAACAGCAGACCCAAGCCCCCCAGGAGGTTAAGTTGAATCAATTCTCCTAATGATGTTTGTAATTTAGGAGGCTAATGACATGCACCATGGACTAGAAGATTATGTCTCTGAGATGCCTCTCAGAGTCAAGTGTTAGAATAAATGCCTCAGATAATCACAAACCTACACAGAATGTGGGGACACATATTCACATCCCTGAGATAGTGGTGAACATGGGAGTTTGATGAAAAGTCCCAACAAGTCTGTTTGTCAAATGGAAAATATGAATCTTTGCCCTCAATTCTCAATTCCTTGAGATGCAAAATTTACTGTTTTGGTTCACTCTCACAGCACTCAGTGTGTGCTACAGGAGGCAGCTTTAGCGAAAAAAAAATATACTACATGCTGAGCACCAAACAACAGATATACACAGTTAGGAACTAGCTGGTGAACATAATGTGAATGATGATATATGATGATTAAAAATCACATAACACTGCACTGTAGTCATATACATTAAAAACCACAAGGATGAAAACACAATAAGGTAGTAAGGCTTATTTCCATTGTGGTCCTCTAGTATATCACTTTACACACTATAAGATAATGCAAAACAGAACAACAAACATCAAGCAAAGACAATACAAGCACATACATAAATAGCATTTAGCAGCTAAGGAGACATACGTTTCCCTCAGAAGTTAGAAACTAAAACAGAGCTAAAAGGAGAGTGAATTTTGGATTTACATTTTCTAGATGGCCAGAAGACAAGAATCTAAGTGAATGATAATGGTGATCTGTAACTTCTGGATGTTTAAATAAGCAACTGTTTGCTAACACGTTCACCATATCAACTTAAAAGGTGAATATGTCAATGTTGTGTTCACAACTTGTTTCTTCTGCCACCAGGTGGACAAATCAGTGTGTTATTGCATGTTTAAGCTCCAAAAATGCTTTTAACACTTTGTAAAACATGCTGTCTCTAAGCCTAAGCTAAGATACCCTGTTGATGACTTTTCTTAGACTTTACAAAGTTCCCTCTGTGACCGTCAAATGCCACAGAAGACATTATACAACTGTTTTCACATTCTGGAAGTACCCATGGACTGACATGTTATATTACCGCAGTGCCCCTTTAAGTCTGACTGAATCTCAAGTCTTGCATAAAAGACATTTAGCTGGCAGGTTACGGTAACAGCAATTTATTCTAAAGGTTATGAGGAGTAAATACTGTGGGATCAAACAGATGTTTTGTATCCCCCCTAGATTCGTCCCAGAGTCATCCAGAGCTGCTAATTTTGTATTTACCCTTTGGGTGTACTGGAGCCTGCTTCCTGTGGGATGAGGATGTCTCTTATTGTACAAGATGTTAAGTGCTGTGTGTATCTTGTGTCTATGGATGAGCAAGTCTTCACGTGCACATGTGTCCCTGCATGAATGCGTGCATATCTCTCATTTCCGCAAAAGCAACCGCATAGGAGGTATGGTGAGAGTACGAAGCATGATATGCATACGCAACATGTTGATATGATTACTCCACAGACATACAGACTGCTCCCCGTGTTTTGGGCTGGTCATTAACAACCTATTTGAAGACTTTGTCAATAGGTGCCAAGACAACAAGACGCAACATCGCCCCCTCCACTCTCAACACCCCCCTCCCATCCACTTGCCTTTCTTTTCTCTCATTAATATGGAAATGAGTCACTCATTGTTGTTAGTAGGGAAGAAAGCTGTCATGTCTTTGGTGACAGGCTCAATGGATGTGTTTGGATTGCAGGGCTTGCTGTTTTCCGAGAGCATGTCTTATCATTGTTTAGGCAGCGAATCAAAAATGTAAACATTACTTCATTAGCATCTGTCAGGAAGCTTAACGGTATGATTTTTAATACATGGCTAAACCCTCTGAACAGGCAAACAGGCCTCATTATTCTGTCTCTTCTTTTATCTCCACTTTGTGTAGTAGTTAATTTCTCAAAGGGAAACTTACTTAATCCTCTGTGTTTGCTGGTGAAAGCCACGTTGTGTAGGCTTTCTCCCTCTGCAAGAACATTACTTACCAGAGTTGCTGCTATTGTACATTTCCTGTTGGTTGGTGGTCACTTTTATATTTTTTCTCATTTGCAGACCCAAAAAAAATCATAAAACATTTTTCAGTCAGATGAAAAGCAGCTCCAAAAAGAAATTGTGCTCTGGAAGTGAGAAAATGA
The DNA here is from genome assembly GCF_021292245.1 of Micropterus dolomieu. Classification (NCBI taxonomy): domain Eukaryota; kingdom Metazoa; phylum Chordata; class Actinopteri; order Centrarchiformes; family Centrarchidae; genus Micropterus; species Micropterus dolomieu. Next base: position 18,091,297 of record NC_060163.1, read on the forward strand.
ATAAAACATAAATTACATGCACTTTCCTTAACCTTTAAGAGAGATCAAAGAGACCTGTGTTCTAGCCAATCACTGGCTCTATCAGCATCACACTTCATCCACTTCATCAAGGCCTTTTCCACACCCAGCATTTACTTCAAGTATACCTGCACATTGTGGAGTGATATTATAATTACTAGGACATGACAGAAAGCATCCAAGATTAGGTAAATGCAGCTACTTATCTCAAGTAAGTGCTTTGTTTATAACCAGGTTTGCCTGTTGCTCCTCGTGTGCTCTATAGGCATCATCAGTGGGCTGTTTTTGCAGCTGCAATCTCCTAGAGTTCATCACTAAGCTGGAGCACCTCTCAGATTGGGGCACGTTGTAGACAAATATATGCTAGAGGCCAAAGCTCTCCCAAAAAACAGAGAGAAGCAGTGACAGAGACATACAGATGAGTACTGAAAGGATGTAATAGATTTAAGTGTGTAAATGTCAGCTGCTCCTCTGGAAGGTATGTGGAATAATAGGCTGTGATTTGAGCTGCACGCTCTTGTGTCAAAGTATCGGGTCAATCTTTGAGTTTATCTTGAACAAAGAGGACCAAGATCAGTGATTTAATGCCTCTGAGTGAGTAGTGAAGTTTCACTGTTGTTGTTGTCGTCAAGAATGTGTTTGATTTCTAGAGGAATATATGAAAAAAAACCCTGGCAAACCGGTATTGAGTGATGTGTTTTATGCCAACAAGCAATGATTGGTTTGCCAGAGCTGAAGGGGGGAGCAACTCTAGCGGCAGCAGCAGCTCAGTACAGCAGAGCCGATGTTATAGGTGTGTAATTATTTTCACTATCAGAAGGGGAAGATACTGCAGATTTAACTCTTGGTAAATTCAGTGTCAATTTGGTGCAAAAGTGAAACTGGAACCTCCAGGTTCTGTTCCAACAGTAAGAAAACCTCTTTCAAAATCCCATTTGAAGACATTTGTAACTAAATACTTTTTTATTTTAAACTGTAAATATTTTACCTCTGCCATCTATTTATACTTTTTGTTTCCATGTTTTTGTACCCTGTAAAGCACAGCACATTGAACTGCCCTGTGAATTGTACTATACAAATAAAATTGCCTTGCCTAATAGTTAAGCTAAGCTAATAACTCATGTGGCTCGTTTAATATGTTTAGACAAAAACACTCCAATATCATATTTACTGTAAAACTTCAATTAAAAGCCTAGTCCCAAAAAGACGCCTGTCCCTTTTACTGGCCTGATGTGGCTATACATTTGAACAAATAAACGCAAGTCTTAATTAGATGCTGGGTCTGGTTTTTTTTTTTGTTTTTTTTTTTATAAAAGTTCACTTGATTTATGAAACCTCTTGAAGCCCACTTGATTGAATTAGTTCTAAGCTGCTTAGATCATGTATCCCAAAATAAATGTCTAAACCTTTGTCAATGTTAAAGTACTACACATTGTTTGATTGGTTAGATTCTCCACAATTCAATCGTTTGGTTCATTTTACGGAATCAATAAGCACCAAAGTATTATTCATTCAGATTTACCGGCATGGTAAAAGAAAAAGACCTGTTCCATATCGATGTCTGTCCCAAATATAGGCCTGGTGAGTTCAGTGATTTAAGCTAAGAAAAGCCCGGGCTATTAATTGAAGTTTTGTTGTAATATGTGTCGTATAAGAGTGAGTCGAGGGGTCGCAGCTAGCTCAGACATGTCAGTGATAACAGTAGGATAGAGAGGGTTGAATACTGTAGATTATTTTAGCCAGAAGCAACTAAAAACTTTAAAAAAACATTACATTAGAGAGTATCTGTGCGTGTTATGGAAAAACTAAATATTAAACATTCAGATTTTTCTACAGCTCAAATTCACTAATCTGACTGGTTTCTACTCTATAAGAACAGAGGTTGAGGCTTATGGGTATTGTAGTACATAGAACCATCCAGGGTGTGAATTATACAATGACAACCCGGGGGGTCAACTTTTTTTCCAGGTCATAAAGGAAACCCAATACAGCACAGGTACGTGCGACAGTGAACTTAAATCTTACAATATCCATGCTTATTTAAGGTCACGTTCTAGAGCAAAATACAACTCACAACAGCAGACCATCAAACGCTCAAACACAGACCCACACAATGCTGAACGAGAACCAAAGACACAACCATAAAATTCAGTCTGCATTATCATCTCTAATTCCTAATTCTTATCATTTTAAATTTAAAGTTTCAACTTAATCTTTTTTTTAGCAAATATCTCCTTTCCTCTTGCTCATGTTGACTGAATACAATGTAATGCAATGTTCAATAAAGCAGTAGTCATACATTGTTGGGGAATTGTTGGATCTCTTCCCTGCTCTGTATAAAAACTGCAATGAGATGACTTTCATTATGAATTGGCGCTACATAAACAAAACTCAAACTGAATACATTTGAAATAACAAACCTGGATTTTAACATTTATCTGGGCAGGTAAAACTTCTGAATTCCAGAGTGAAAACATATGGCTGCTTATTGTAAAAAGACTCACAAAAGACTTAAAATGAAATAAGAAACTCTATATTGATGTCAAAATGTATCTCTACAATAACTAATCAATTTCATGCCTAAGCACCAGTGTTAGCTGACAATTAGATGAAATATTAGATAGGCTATCAACTAGCTAACATTAAATGGCTCATTTTAAGTAAAAGAAATGCTAATTATGAAACTCTGAAGGTAGGAAAGTTAAGTGTATTAAAGAAGATAGATAGCTAACTACTGACATTAACTTACAATGTCTCCACCAGGACTGGAGCAGCTGCTGCAAATGTGGGCAGACAAAATGTTCAACTAATGTCAATGTTAGGAAATGGTATGGTCCATTTCAGGGATGCCTGAAATCATATTTGAATCTAAGGCATGAATATGGGAAATCTATTGTAATATTTACAAATACAAGGTAAATAGATAGGCGTTTTTAAAAGGGGGCAGTTGGAGGTTTTAGGAAGAAATTTTGCAACACTCACACAACCGAAAGACAAATATAATTGTTGTCACAGTAGTCACAAATCCAGGCTTTGTCACATTTTAACAAAGAATCAACAACTTGGTCCACATTGATTAGCTGAATCTGCCACCATGTGAAAAGAATGCAATTATGAACAAGAGTCCTCTCAGATACATTTTTGTCCTTTTAAATCACTTCAGACTTTTGTTGCATTCCTAATTGTCTATTCAGAAGTTGTTCCAATTGCTGAAGTGCCTTTATGTGAAATGGAGGAGAGGAAGGGATGAATGTGTGTGTAATGTTTTTGCATTTGTATTCCTCTATCAATCTCCCTTTTTGTCAGAACAGTTTCATTTCCATGTCAGTGATTTATGTAGGGAGATAGGAGAGAGCCTGTTAATGGGATATTTCCTTTGCTCTCCTCATGAACAACAACACGTAAAAATAAAGATAAAAAACAAACCTAAATGCTTGCAGGGGGAACAAATTAGTTCTTGTGGCAATATTGCAAAAAAAAAGAGAGAGAGAGAGAGAGAGCTTTTCTATCATGCCACTCTAAACTCATAAACATCCAAGCATCTTGGATTTGATGTGCATCTTCCCAATTAAAAACCCTGGGCTGTACTTGAAACTTTTCCCTTTTCAAACCATATTTTACCTTGGAAACACACAGATCCATTCCTGTTTAAGATGTAACATCATAATAGACTATAAAGCCATTTTTTGGATATTGCCAATATGCTAAATACAATATAATAATAATCCTTATTTGTAGAGCACTTTTCAAAAACAAGTTACAAAGTGCTTTAACAAGTGTAAAGAATAATACAAAAAAAAAAAAAAAAACAACAAAAAAAAAGATAAGAGCATGAAAAATTAATATAAAATACAATACAATAAAAGGGATAAAATAAAGTCAAATAAGATCGGGAAAGGCTCTCCTATAAAAGTATGTTTTAAGAAGGGACTTAAGAGTTCACTGACTCAGCCGACCGGATTTCCTCAGGCAGGCTGTTCCAGAGCCTCGGGGCCCTAACAGCAAACGCTCTGTCCCCTTTAGTTTTCAGTCGAATATATAGCTTTTGTTCTACAAACAAGTCTAATTTTCATCTTCCCAAACAACTTAACTGTAAGATTTAAGGGTCCTAACTTGTGGAACTCATTTTCTTCCTAAGTCAAACTGACGTGATGTGTTTTTGAAAGATTTTTCACATCTGTTTTGTAATTTTCTTACACAATCTGCTGTCACAATTTGTCGTGTGTGCTGGCAGGAACAGGTTTTAGGACCCAAACGCAGGACAGGTACAGTTTCTGCATATTTATTTAAGCCAGCAGAACTTACAGCAGAGTCCAGAGTTCAACAAAGGGTAATCCAGAAACAGGCAGGCAGGCAGGCAGGCAGGCAGGCAGGCAGGCAGGCAGGCAGGCAGGCAGGCAGGCAGGCAGGCAGGCAGGCAGGCAGGCAGGCAGGCAGGCAGGCAGGCAGGCAGGCAAGACACACAGCAGTGGACAAACATACAGCAAACCAGCAACAGCTGAACAGAAGTCACACACATTTAAGCACTGGCAAATGAAGAGGGCGGGAGCACAAACAGGTGATACTAATAAAGACAGCAGACAGGCAGGCAGAGAGACAGCAGGGGAAAACAGACAGACACTAACTAGTTTCAAAACACAAGGCAAGAATCTAACTGGTACTCAAAACACATAACAGATACTGAACAGACCAATAAACAAAACTCACAGAGACATCTGCATACTTTTGACTCTGTGAAAGTTGTGATTATTTATTACGTTAAGATAAAGTTTTATTTTTCCAGCACAATTATTTTTCGTGTTGTTTTTATGTGCTGTGTTTGATTAACTAGTGCAAATATATAACATTCAATATTTCTTTTGGGTAGTGTGAGTTTATTTTGGATGAAGAGAAAAGGAACTGGACTCTGCTTCCACAGTCTGACTGACTGTGAGGCTGGCATCTTTTTTGCAGTTTTCCTAGAGGTGGAGCGGAGTGCCTCAGACAATTGCGGGTGGTGCTGACAGAATCCAAAGTGGGTCGTCCACTAACCTCAGCCCCCTGGAGTATGGTGGGTCTGGGCCAGGGATAGTCCTGCTGAGATGCGTAGTCTGGTCTGGAGGTAATGGGCAGAAGGGAAAAGGAGCCTTGCCTGTGGCGTGGCACAAAATGAATTACTGCCATCTTTCTGCTCTTCTGCCTCACAGTGAGAGTAGAGTCTGGAGGGCCAGATAACAAGGGCACAGAACCACAAACTCAAGCAAAATGGAGAACTGCCCAAGAAAAAAAAAGCTGTCTGGCAGAGTTAATATCATGTCATTTATGATGATTTGGCTGAACATATGATGAGGTCATTCTCATTTCAGTGTTAATGTTAGCCCAGACAGTGTAGCAGGGTGGTGGCAACGACTGGAACATTTTCTTTTATTTCTCAGCTCCCACTCATCTCTTTTAGGGTAATAGGATCTGGTATGAGTTTTGTTGGTGTGATGCAATACTCTTGGACCTGATTATAACAACTAATAATAAAAATGATAATAATAATAACAACTTTATTTAAATAGCACCTTTCATACAAAGATGCAGTCAAAAGTGCTCAACAAAACAAGATCTCATGAAAATAAACAATTCAAGTCAAAAATGGTCAGAATAGCAAAAGCAGTAAGAGAAAAACAAACAAACAAAACAGGTTGATCACAATACAATAGAGCCTTAATGATGCTTAATGATACCAGCAAAGTTCACCTAATTAAAAGCCAAATTAAGGAGGGTGTCCCACAGTCCCACACAACCGAAAGCAGCCTCACCAGATTTCTTTTGGGATACTTTAGGAACTTCTGAGAGGTTTTGTAGGGACAGTTTTTGTAGATAAGTAAAGGAATTTAAAGTCAATTCTAAAAGATACAGGTAGCCTGTGCAGTAGTGCAAAGAAATCAGAAATGTGATTTTTTTTAAGGTGACCAGTAAAGAAAGAGCTGCAATAATATAAGTGGCTTGTATTAAAAGCATTTTTTAATATGGGTTAAGAATAGTCTGATTTTGACAATGTTCCTCAGGTGAAAAAAAATATGTTTTTTTGTTAAAATGGCTAATAAAATTAAGATCAGATTCTAAAATCACTCCCAGATCTCTAGCGTGTTTTAATTTGCTTGGACAGGCTAGCAAACACTGACTCTGGCATTTGAACCTACTAGAACAATTTCTGTTTTCTGCTCAAAAATGTACTTATTCAGATGTTAATATCAGTGCAAAGAGCATTAAAAGAACTGGGGCGTCTGGTGAAACAGAGATATATAGTTGTGTATCATCAGTGTAACAGTAATTTAATATGGTGACTAATTATGTTTCCGGTAGCATAAAGAAAAAAGAGTAGGACCCAGAGGACCCTGAGAAATATCCAGTGTCAAATGAATGTGAAACAAGTCATTGTTTCAAAATGACTAACAAAAAAAGCTAAGTAGCAAAACCAGTCAAGCACTGTTCCAGAGAGATCCTTCTCAAGTCAAGTGGTCAAAATGCCATGATCAATCGTATCGAATGCAACACTCAAATCTAACAACAAGCGGACAGCGGCATTGTTGTTGTTTTTTGTGAACAATTTTTGTTTAAATCAGTCAAAATTCTCAGGTCATTTACTACATTTAATATTAATATAATCATTCTGGCTCTTAAAAGGAAGTTTTTCCTTGCCTCTGTCGCCTAGTGCTTGCTCTTGGTGGGAACTGTTGGGTTTCTGTAAATATCATCACAGAGTACGGTCTAGAAAAGAAGGTCTATGAAAAGCGCTCAGAGATAACTGTTGTTGTGATTCGGCACTATATAAATAAAACTGAATTGAAAATTGAATTGAATTCAGCAACATGTAGTTGATCAAATACAGTCTTCTCAGGAAGTTTACTAAGGAAAGCAAGATTTAAGATGTTTTAAAAGCAGAAGGGAAAGTATCTAATTGCAGGGACATGTTGATTATTCTTGTTTTTTTTAATGAAAGAGGCATCTGGATTTATTTTGGGAGGAACAGGGTCTAGTGTACATGTGGATGACTTCATTTTGTTGATATTGACACCAATTTTATCAACTGTGGTCCAACTAAAAGATATTATTTATAGTAGGTGGAGGCTAGATGAATCTGTGTTTCTAAAACTGGATCTAACGGTGTCTATGTTTTCTTTAAAAAATAATGCATATTCCTGACATTTAAGAACTGACGCTTGATAATTTAAACTGGGTTCAAAACAGTGTTGATTGTGGAGAAGAGTGTGTTTGTTTTCAGAAATAATCTTTGGGAAATGGGCTTGTCATTCTTTTCTGACAGCATGATTGCACATTTTCATGTGAAACTTTAAGATGTCAAAGTGGACATTTAATTTACTTTTCCTCCACCGTCTCTCAGCCCTCCAACAGTTTGTTTTTCAGCTGATAAATAGCAGCAGTTTTCCAAGGTAATTTGTGGTCTGTTTTTTAATTATTTGAGCAGCAACAGTGTCAAAAGAAGAGCTCAATTTATTGTTAAAACTATGCAAGAGATCCTCAACTGAGCAAGCCTTTGCAAGGATTTTGTTAATTCATCATAGCTAAAAAACAACTGTCTCATTACACTGTTTTGATGCAGACACAGCAGCATTTGTTTTTAAAACCCACAGAAATGATCAGAATGGTAATGCTTAAAATGCACAGAGCACAGAGAGCTGGATACAGGATGATAGCATGTTATATATCTTCCATGTCTAGGCTTCATAAATGCAACATAAGTGTCTAAATAACAGTATTTACACTGCTCTTCAAAAGATCTTTAAGTACATAAACAACAAAGCCTCAAACTTCACCAATTTGTCTGCTACATTCTCTCTTAATGTGTCAAAGGTTTGGTTAGCTGTTGTTTAGCTGTTGTTTTGTAATCCTTGCAAAAGTACAGAGAAAAACATTTGTGACCTTTATAACAATTTGTGTTTTATAGACCTGATTACATTTTTCACACACATCAATATTTTCTCCCTTTCCACCATGCATGTGCATATGTTCATCAGGTAGTTCAGCATCTGTGGGGTGTTGTGAGTAATTTCCCATGAACATGATTTAAATTTCCTCAGGGATCAATACGCCAACATCATGAATTTTGCACTCTTTGATGCCAGTTTGGACTACACAAGTGTAGTCTCCAGACTACCGGGGTTGCATGTTGTGGTTACTGTGCTTATGATGAGGATGTAAGATGATATGTCCAACCATAAAAGCATCCTGAAGAGGAAGTAGTAAGTATTCATTAATACAGCTGATCAATAACAGAACAGGTCTGTTCTCTGCTCAAACATATGGCTAAGCATTTTCTCTCTCAGATTTTTCCCCCCAGTAAATTCAATTTAAGCCAGCAAAACTACAGAGAACCAGTGAATCAGCAGACTTTTTCATCAAAACCAATCCTGAATATTTTAAATGGGATATTACTAGCCAATGTGGGAAAAAAGACAGCAGAAAAATGGGTGCGTAATCTGGTCAAAGCATTAGGAAACTGTTGAGTTGCATTTTGATTCATCTCACCTTGCCCCGTTTGAACATGTCACCTGCATGCAAATGATTCCCTTTCTTGTCTACCCGCGAGGGGGAAAAAACTACTTGAATTCATTGATGCCATTGTCTGGTATTAGATACAATCAATCTGGTGAGTGGGTGGGGAAGCAGGATGAGGGGCCTGCAGAGATTAAACAGAAGCCTCGCCATGGTTGTTCCAAAAACAAAATAAATCCATTCCCCCTATTAGGATCTGCAGAACCCCCCCCCCCCCAAAAAAAAGAAAAAACTGAGTTGGACAAGAGCTTCTCTACTAATTTACGCTCTTCTTCAATCTGAATATCCTAATAGACTGGACAAGATTACCGGCCACATCAAAGTCCGCGGGACTTAAAAACAAATAAGCCAGAGTGACTGGGTGGCACAGCATATTTAAAGCAAGCCGCAAATATGCAAAACTGGGTACACAGAATCAGCTGTGCTTGCATAATGAATTTTTGCAACTTGAACCACAGTTCGTGTAAGAAAACTGCTAGAGATTTTCCTCATTTTTGCTATAATTATCCATTTGCTCATGTCTTTATGCTTTTATGTTGCATTTTGTCATCATATGGTATTTTGTCTGCCAATCAGGATTTTTTTATTCACCCTTTTCGCGCACAAGACAGAAGATGCGGTCTGCACTATTCCTTCCCCTCCAGTCCTTCTTTCTCCCATTGGATTAAAATGAGTTTAGCTGTTCAACTTTGATTAACACCCAGCGTTCCCCATCCTACCGAGCAACTCTGTTTGATGAATCTGGCCCTGTTTGTTTCCCTGCTCCTCCTGGTGTGTGATGCATGACAGCACTCCCCCTCAAAATGCAGCTTTATTCCACACAGAGTAGCAAAAAGCAGGCAGAGCAGGCAGAGCAGGCCCCCCCCCCCCCCCATTCTTTTCACAGAGCACCTCAAAACCTAGTGGAAAAGAAAAGAAGGCAGAGAGATGAATACCACTTTTTGCCAAGGCACAAAAGTGGTTTGCAGTGGCCATCCAGTACCAATGTGATGCATTTAGGAAAGTAAACAAGAAAGGCATGTGTAGTGTACCTTGGAGCTCTGGATAAACTCTTAAACCCTGCAAGTGAATTGCATCTGGTGGCCTTGCAGACACACAGTGTCATACAACATTAGACTCTCCACTTTGTCTTCCATGAGCCATTTGATTTTATTTCACCCATTGTTGCTGTATCTGCTGTACCTGTCAAGGCAGAAATGGAAAGTGCTTTGGGATCAACATTGTTCATACAGGAAAAGACCTTTATCTCCTCTCTTACAATGGTTTCATCTTCACAGTTAAAAAAAAAAAAGAGATAAAAATGATTTGATGAAAGTTCACAATGATAAGGTAAATAAATACTTTGATAAAGGTGACTCGTGTTTGTGGCATCCAGAAATAATGAAAATAGAGCAATACACAATCTACTTTCACACCTTGTTGGAACTTGTTCAAAGTATCCAAGAAAATGGAATTCATACACTATATAACAATGAGACTGTCCTTGCACCTGGAGAGCTGACTTGAGGGGGGTAGTATTGTGTGTGAGGAGGGGATCTGGGTGCACAATGAGCCCTCTGATGTCATGCTGCTGGTAATTTGTTCTGAAACAAGAGGGGAAATATTGCTGCGCTGTCACTGCAGTGTCAAGTCTCGCACTGCAGGACAGATTTCGCTGACACGTTGTATCCTCTGGAAAAGTCGCAACTCAGTGCTATTCCCAACAGGGCTCAGCTATGGCCAGGGAAACAAGAACACACTTACAGTACATTTGAGTCACTACAACTCTCTGACACGCTGCTGCATAAGCTGCCACCAGAATACAATAAAGCAATAAAGTAATTAGAATAAGCTGTGCCGTGTCTCTCCAATGAGCAACCTCCCCTCTCCCATGTAAAGGAGCCAAACAGAGCCACCATCCAGAAATCAATGAAGCGCTCCTCATGAAGGGATTGTCAAATTCAAGTCTGTGCAATTTGTTTTGTGATAACTCTGCTGGCTCATGCATGGAATCAATATGAGGGCCTGTGGCATAAGAAAGGAAGGGAGAGGGGGGTGAATGTGTATTGATTCGTACTCAGATGCATTAAAAGTACAGAATTTGGAAGTGTTAACCTTTGATTATAGGTGTGTTTATATCAGTTTTAAAGTTTATTTCATACTGATGTGGAGGATTATTTATAATCCACAAGGAAATGACAGCAAGTAGAGTGTTATAATACTGCCATCCATTTGCCCTGCTGCTTGACCTTCTCAGACAACCACCCCACAGCTTTTTAAAACACATAAATCACAGATGTGGACGGATGGCCAGTAATTGTGATTAAAAGCACAACCTGCAGAGCTGGCCTCATAAAAGCTGAGAGAACCACCACCAGCAACTTTCCAGGCGGGAGGTCATCATCTAAACCTCCCGCTGAACTCACTTTTCCTTCTCTGGTTTGAAATTAATAATGACCCCTTGATTCCTTGCGTTCATCTGCTGAAATGTTAGGTCATAAATACACTCTCAGATTAGAGAACGAATGTGTAACATAGAATTGTAAGGTTGCTTTTACATTATTTATGCACTATCATTATATCCTGCTTTATGTGACATCTCACATGCATAATGGCAACACGTTTCTGTTCAGTAACTTTCTTTTTTTGATTGTTGGTCATACATTTTTACTCTTTTGTTAAGGTTGAAGTCTGATAGACATTTACACATAAGCAGGTACGTGTTGGTTCATATCTCCTCTGATAGTAAAACATTTTTTTATACTTATATGGAATGTAATTTGTGAAGGATATAAGTCAATTAACCCAAAGGGCACCCCCATCCCCTTGTCACTCTATAAAAAAAATAAAAAAAACATGCAATGAGAAATAGCAGGCAGCCCTCCCTTTTGTGGAAAATCATTACACAATCTGAGAGAGAATAGAATATTCCGTGCCCAGGCTTTGCTGCCTGTTATTGTACCATTAATAACTTTTGCTGCTGCCAACGAAACAACACCAAGCTTGGTTGGAGTGGAGCCGACTAATGCGGTCAGTAAATTAAAACCATCGGTGTTCGATTTCATAAGACAGACCGATCCTTGTTGTCAGAGGTTGTTTTTAAAAAAAAATTTTTTTATTTCTCTCATCCTCCTACCCAGCACATCTATTTGTGTTGTACCTTTTCAAAGAATTACTGCATTTCTCTATTCCCACAGAGCAAACAAACTCTTAAAACTGTAAAACTGTAGTTTTCAACAAAGAAGTTGAAATAATAAAGTTCTCTATAAGAAATTAGAACGCGAAAAGGGAATTGTCTCACAAAAACACATGAAGGTCTTCCATTTTAAAATGAATTTACATCATGCAAACAACCCTGTACACATTTATGTCAGGAATTATAATGAGATGGGAATCAAAAGCTTCAAGACAGTTAATCTCGCCAATCATCGCCACACACTCATTAATGTGTCATTAATGCTGTTTCACGGCTTGATCAAAGAACCTTTTTAAAATAAGTTTTAACTTTGTAATTAAAAGCAAATGCCACATAAGGCCTATATCCCATTAGCTCAGTATGCCCATACATGCAATTTAATTATGTAGAATCTCCAGCTTCATTGTGATGTATGGTTGTTATAGAAACTACACTTGCTGTAGCAACGTCTGAATAAAATAAGCCTGTTATGAAAAATATGACCAAAAGGAAAATAGCTTATATGGCCTTCGTGAAAATTAGCACACATATTCAAGAGAAGAATGGTTAGATAAAAATTATTCGTATACATTATGTATTATTATTCCAAGGCATATCCTTCCCTTGTGTGTTCAGAAATTAAAGCAAAAAAACCACAAGGAGTATAGCTACATTTTGCACAACTCCTAATCTGTGAAATTGGATGAATTTAAGTTGCCAACCAAATGGGATTAAATTGTATTGGCTGCAGTTTGCTGAGAGGGGGGCATGTGTAAAAAGAATGGATACGGATGTTACAGTATTAAAGAGGCCCCCATATATTTCACCCAGGAAACACGGTGGTGAGCATCCAGTGGGAGTCAATGGGCTCAGGGAGGCTGAAGTGCCAGCTCAAGAGAGAAGGCTTAACAAAGGCTGTGTGGGAGGGCTTCGGTACAGTGTGTGCTCATGAAGTGGAGCATTGTCTCAAGTTTTCCCCCAACTGCCAACCCACACGTGTAGTCATCAACCTACCACCCTAGATACACCTAATCACCATGAAATGGCCTGCCTCCCCCTGCATGTCTATAAACTATATAATTTTGCCCATGTAGACAGTAAGATAATGTGAACTTAACCTCGCTAAGTGCAAGAGGGTTTGAACTAAAGCACTTAAAACACACTTTAAGAGCACAAAGCATTATATATTTTAGATTTCTCTCGCCATGTTGACTGCACCTTGTACACGAGCAGTCTAAATTATGGGGGGTGTGGTAGTTCCAGATCTTGTGAGATGGGGGTAATTTCCCTGTGATTGTTGGCTGATGTTTGAAGGGGAAATTGATTTTGTGAAAAGTGTGAAAACATGCAATATCTCTGGAGGAGCTTTGTTAAGTCTGAGTCTGTCTCACTCAAGGTTCATGAAAGTAAAAAAACAGTGCTCTTTTAAAGGCTCAGTTCAAACAACATCTTTTATAACTCAACCCTGTGGTGTCTGGCATTGCAGATTATTTTGGTATAATGGGCCCAGGTTTTGAGATATCTGCCTCTGTGATTTTTACACATAACCCAGAGAATGTATGTGTGCTGCTAAAATTACATTTGAGGAACTCAACAGCAGTGTGTCTCTGGATAATCCAACATGCTGTCAACAGTTTTCATAGGGACTGTCTCATTATCAGCAAAGTAATAGTTCTTGAAGTTGTACACAGTGAAGTAAATATATGATATTTAAGTCCGAGAGTATTTATGTCCTGCATTTATATGGATTAAATCAATCTAGCAAACAACAAATTCTAATAAAATTGATTATTTTGCTTTGAATTCAAATTGTAATAAAATGATAGTAAAAAAAAATGTTGAAACGTTATATTAATGATCTTTATGCATTAAAGGTCCAGTGTGTAATATTTAGGACGACCTGTTGGCAGAAATGCAATTTGATATACACAACTATGTTTTCAGTGGTGGTGTTACATAATGACCTGTTGTGTTTTTATTAGTGCTGGGCTTAATCACGATTAATCGCATTGTTATGCGCAAAATTGAATAATGAATGCTAAAGTAGCGTATTGTGCACTTTTAATTTAATTGTACTGCTATATACACAAAAGTGCAATAATATGTGGTTTGTAAACTCTTTAAACAAATATGGTGCTTTTTATGAGCAGTTTTTCCTTTACACTTTAGCAATAAAATATTTCTTGTAAATCTCAACTGAAACATTAATGTAATCAAATCAAATATAAAACCAAAGCTATTTAACAATGCCAGGGCATTATCTTTTATCTAGCTTGTTAAAACAAGTTACCATCAGAGTCCAGAGCCATGATCATAACATCATAACAGGCACCTTCTGAGCAACAGGTTAACATATAAAATCTGTTTTCTTGTTTTTTTTTCTGAACAGGTATCAGCAGAAACATTTTTCTTATATCATGGAGCAGCATGAACAGTCTATGTTCAGTAGAAAGTGTCTCTGTTATGCGGCATTCAGACCAAATGCAAATTTTATCCACGCAACGCTTTCCTAGCAGGGATTTTATCGCTGGGAGGAAATTGCTGTGTTCACACACAACGCGATAACGTGAATAAACACAACTCGCCATACTACAGCCATATGAACCCAAAGTAAACATTTTGCTGTGAATAAATATCAATAAACTGATTAAACTGATGCTACAACTAATAACTACAATATGATGCAGATTTGTTAAACATGTGAATTCATGCTTTGTCAGGTCTGTCAGCAAGACAACAACTTCTAAAATGTTTGTTTTCTGAATGGAGTTCGGATCGATCAGGGCTATGCTAACTTGGTCACTGTAAAAGTACAACGCTAAGTGGAATAAAGTTAGATACACATTTCGTTTTCTGAACCAGTTTTTATATAAATATGAAGCAGTAGTCCAATAGAGCTCTGCGTGCCAAACGATGCTAACAACAACACTGGAACCGGATGTGCACGGAAGCTAGCTGCTGAGAAGCTCGAGTGAAGATAAATCAACATTGTAATCCCAAAAACTAAAGTAAAAAGCAAATATAATAAAAGCAGTTTATTCCGAGCTCCTCCCGCGGGAGTAGTTGTTAGAGCATAATCCAGTCCGACTACGGGTGTTTATTTGTCCAAAAGCTGGAGCGCTGCTCCTCTTCCCTAAGTTTAGCAGCTCTCCGCTGGAAAGCAGATTTTCAATCGCCCGCTCTGCCTGGTCCAATCTCAACGCTGAGTCATGCGACTTTCTCACTTGAGTTGAAAATATTCAACTCACGTGAATTCTTTCGCGTTGCCTTCGCTTGCTTTCGCGTCGCCGGCACCGCCCCTTCACGTCACCCAACAGGAAATTGTGGCTCTACGCGTCTTTGCATTGACTTTGTATGTAAACTCACCGCCCCTAACGCTCGCTTCGCTTTTGGTCTGAAAGCACCATTAGATTGAGGTCATCTCATGCACACGCCTGCAAGCTGTCGAAGTTGAATTGTCTTGAACTTTTTGTGTGGAGCAAAAATCATTGGAAGAGAGACTGATCCTCGCTGTTTGTGAGTTTCCAGAATCTTTTTCTGTTTAGACTACTAAATAGGACATCAACAGGAGGTAATTGGCACAGCATCCCTGCAAAACTAGATGTGGACCTATCAGGTGAAGTTATGTATAATTTTAACTTATAAGTTAAATAGGCTACAGCTGTTTAGCGCACAGAAGCCATTGCCATGGTTACTATCCATAGAGCGTCTGCCATTTACTTGTCGCTTCTCTCCCTTTCTGATCATCGGAGCAAAGAGCAACCCACCTGGGCCAAGCGACTACATTGTGATTTTAAGAACATTACTAAGACCAACATCTTCCCCAATACTAATCAGCATGCAGTGTCTATCCACTTTGCTGTGGCATTTGATCGCTTGTATTGCTTTTGTTTATCTAGCTACTTCTCCCACATGCTGCATCCAGCGTAGCCTCTCTCCACTGCTTGTCTGGGTGGGTGATTTGCAGGCTGATCAACATCCCACCCCTCCTGTGATGCATGGTGACCCATGATTTGACTGTATGTGTATTCAGAACCAGTGAGCAATGGACTTAATATATATAAAATAATATAATACATAAAATAATAATAAAAACTGCGTTAACAAGTGATAAAATAATTGATGTAGTTAATGCATTAATGCAATAATAATGCATTAACATACCCAGCTCTAGTTTTTATTACCTTAGAATGAGCCATTTCTTTCTACATACACTGTGGGTCCTCTTTCATGGACGTCACCAGGTTGCTTTACCGTGTTTCTACAGTAGCCCCAATGGACAAACAGCCCTACAGAGCATGTTTCGTCACTACATTAATTATGTACGAAGAAGTAGAACAAGTAACATTAGTAGTAGTGGTCAACTGGTTTATTAGAAGTAAGAAAAGAAAAGAAATTTGGACAAATGGAGGCATGTATTATTTAGCACAACAGCCGACAGAGCGTGTCGGCAACCTTAGTTTTTCCTGCGCACTGGGAAAGGGTGGGCTAAGCGGTGACTGATGGTGCATTCATGTGGTGTTTTAATAATCAGAATCTTTTATCTTTTTTTTCTCCTCCTTAAATCTTTACCGGAAAAATTTTAATAAAGTGTACATGGGACATAAAAAAGTATACAGAAGTGATTTGTGCAAAATCACAGTGAACCTTTAAATAATAATAACAATTTCTTTATAGATACCTGATACTATACGTTGTATAATAATGTTGTATTTCCATTGTTCTTACAAATAGCATTGTGCTTTACTGTCTTGACACTGACTGATATTCAAGTGTTTACAGATATGTTCTAGTGTCCTTTTAGGAAAATGTTTGTTTAAATGTTTAAATAAAATATTAAACGAAAAACAAAGTTGTCAGTACCTTTATTTAGCCCTGAGTAGTGTCTGCAGGTATTCCTTTCCGGCTGCATAGAGCCACAACAACCTTCACCTATAAGGTGTTTTTTATTTAACCTTTATTTAAGCAGGAAGTCCCTTGAGACTGAAATCTCTTTTCTAAGGGAGACCTGGCCAAGACGGCACACCAGTTACTGTTTAACAAGCATCAAAAATGAAGGAAAGGGACTAAGCCAGGTCACATGTGGCAGTTACATTTCTCAGTTACATGGCATTTTAACATGGCTTTAATGGGACTAGATCATTTAGATGTAGCAAGTTTTGCAAGTTATCCCAAGACCAGGGAGCAAAGTAAGACATGTACTTTTTCCCCAGCTCAGTAAAAACCCTTGGTACCTGGTAGAACGGAGATGAAAACTGTTAGAATTCTGCTTCAGGATTACATAAAAATGCTGGCAGTTTACCCAGTATGGCCTCGTATAGAAAAATATGCAAATGAAATTGTCTACGTAGACTTAGTGACGGCCAGCCTGCCAGTTCGTAAAGTGTGCGATGATGAGTACAGAAATCAGAGGTAGTTGAAAAGCGCAGCACTATGGTACACAGAATCGAAAAGGTGGAGAGTACTAGAGGCAGCATGCATGGAGACAACATCACCATAGTCCAAAACACTTAAAAAGTAGCCGGCACAAGTTTTTTTCTGGCTATCATGTTAAAACAAGCCTTATTTCTAAAGCTTCAGCTTTTTCACAAGGTTTTCAACATGAACTTTGAAAGAAAGTTTGTTGTCCAGCCAAAACCCTTGATACTTACATGATGAAACATTTTCACTTATGTCCCCATTTAGTGTGTTAATAGTTGTATTATCTGGGGATTAGGACAGAGCCCTCCAAAACATCATAAATTTGAATTTCTTAGTATTAAGCACTAACTTCAGGCCAAGTAGTGAGACTTAAAGCTGTTGAAAAGCTAACTGTAGGTCATTTATGGCTTTGTTCAGAGAAGGGGCAACTGAATATATCACTGTGTCATCCGCATAAAGGTGCAGTTAGCATTTTAGCAATTTGCACGTCCTTTCCAATATATATTATAAAAATAGAAAATAAAATAGGGACTAAAATCGAACCTTGAGAAACACCCTTGAAAGTCTGATTTAAGACCATCTATAGAAACACATTGCGTTCTCTCTGTAAGATAGTTTTTGAACCAATTGATTGCTGTCTTTCCTATTCCAATATTACTTCTATTTAGCAGTAGCTCATGATCAACAGTCAAATGCTTTGGAAAGATCAGCAAATAAGGCAGTGCAGTGCTGCTTTTTGTCCAAGGCATTTATAATGTCATTTAACAGCAACAAAGTTGCTGTAACAGTGCTGTGCCCAGCTCTAAAACCTGACTGTACATCAGTTAGAATGTTGTGCTCTGCCAAATATTCTTTTAATTGACAATTTACTTGAGCTTCCAAAATTTTAGCAAGAATAGAGAGTTTGGAAATTGGCCTATAATCGTGAAGATCTGAAGGGTCTCCACCCTTTAGCAAGGGAAGCACATATATAGGCTGCTTTCCATAATTTGGGGATTGAATTTGTCTGCAGACTACAATTCAAAAGGTATGCTATAGCTATAATTTAAGCTGCAACCTTTAAGCCTATGAGAGGGTTCTTCTGGGGATGTCTATGGGTGGTGAAACTCAGGGCAAAAGAAAATATACATAGCTGCTCCCTAAGCTTATTGCTTGGAGTGCACAATAATAACTCAAGGCAACTCAGATGAGTGTATCAACATTTTTATCGGGACTGTGCTGACAATGTGGAGGGAGTATAATTTGTTGTGTATCAGGATTTTAAAAAGAGACGGGGCATGCCCTCCCCCGTCCCCAGTGGAAATTACACCCTTGGGTGTAAGGCAGAAAGCGAATATCTTAAACTTTGTACAAATAAAACCCAGACTGCATGGCTAGATACTACTAGGAGTAGGAATAAATGGAATTAATTAATTTTGGTGAACCAGCTCTTTAATCAATACAGATCACAATAACTTACATGCCAAAAAATGCAAAAAGTACCGTAACCAAAATGACCACCATTTTTAATGTGTTTTTTTTCAAAGCCCATTCATTTCTAAACACTGAAATGATTCAGGCTTTCATTCTGTGAGGAAGCAGCAGCTAATCTGCGCATCATAATTTGTAACACTCCATGCTTATTAGGTGGTATCTCAGGCATTATGGGCTGAAGTAATTAACTCAAGCCACCCAAGGGTAAAGGTGTTCATGGTACATATGAGGGCTAAGCCAGTCAAACTGGGGCTAATAATGAAATCAGATACAGTCCCTGTGTAGGGTCACGTGCTGCTCAGCCTGGTCATGGTTTGCATGAAATGCCCTGCTGTCAATTAAAATGCTGCATCTAATTGTAAAATAACCCAGCAATAATTACTCCCTGCTCTTTAACACATTCTGCACAGGATCCTAAAAAGGATCATTTTGTGTAGTTAATAGCTGAAAAGTGAAAATATATAAATCATATTTTCCTCAGTGTAATTTTAATATGATTATTCTCACAATTAGCTAATGGTATTAATAGATTTAAATCTCGCCAAATGGACTTTCTGTTCCCCTCATGTGTTGTGTCAAAAAGAACAGCAGCATGGGCATTGACTTCCAAAAATAATGAGTTTCTGTCCTGACTTGATAATTGAAGATATAATGAGGGAGAGAGAAAAGACAGAGAGATAAAGAGAGAGAAAGCAAGTGTGTGTGTGTGTGTGTGTGTGTGTGTGTGTGTGTTAGAGAGAGAGAGTGCCCCATATTTTTTGTCATAGCCCTGGGGGCTGGGTACATACACCCCCAGCATTGCAACCTACTTTTTACACCCCTCCCTGGGAAAAAAGGGCCCAAAGTGTCCTGAGCCCAAATCCAATCTGTTTCTTGTGACACCATTGTCATTTGTGCCAGACCTGAGAACAGCTCTGCCACTTCCCTTAATGTGCTGCGCTGTTTGTCTTCATGTTCTAATGTTGACTGTGAGTACATAAATTACTGCTAAGTAAACATGTAGACATGAAGCAAAAAGCAGATAAACAAATCATGAAACAAGGGGCAGCTTAGTCATACAGCAGATGCATTGGAAATTTCCTTTTCATTGAGCAGCGTTAGAAATGATTATTTTATGCCTCCACATGTATTCTTTAATAATAAACTTGCTGATGCTGAATGGCTTTTTGTTTAATATGAATGTTTTATCAGCTCAATTCATATGAGGGACGTATAAAAGTTAAATTATTTGGCTTATTTTTTCTTCCCATTCTTGGGGATGAACCTCCGTCACACATATCGCTTCTGTATCTACATTGTAAATTAAATTGAACAAGGGCACAGCATTAGGATGCAAATTAAAGACCTTCAGAAAGCATTCAAATAATGATAGGGAGTAGAAAACCAAGGGGCCATTTAGAAAAGTATTGAAGTTTTGCTTGGCTGCCTTTATGAGGCCCTCATAACCATGTTCTAGGACTTCTGTCAACATGTTGATAAAATCTATTAGTCTCATTTACAAATGTTCTGTCTTCTGAGAGAAGGTGTTGTTTCCAAGCAAATATTGACTCCTTTGAAATAATTGTCTGTAATTTAATCCGCCTGTACCTCCTGCAGCACATGATACTCTTGCCATTTTTTCACAAGACGACAATTTCGTGGGTATAATTTCCTTCAGTGTTCTTTTCAGACACAACATAAAAATTCATATATCATCTTTCATCATGGCTGATTTTTCTCATTTCTCTAAATGACGATGCATCGGACTACTTGTCCATTTGATTTCCTCTGCCATAAGCAAAGCGTTTCTCACACGCAGGTGTACAGATGGAGATCTACATCAAACTGTGATGAAGAAATATACATTTTATGGATTGTTCGCAGGTGTAATCTTGGCAAGTGTTTGCACACTTGAAAGCTATTACATATCACTATAAGCTTTACACAAATATTGAGACACTACAACTTTAAGTATTAGCTTTGCAAAGCTGCAATAATAGGTTTGATGATGTAACACTGATATATAATTAAAAAGCCCCATACAAATATGAACCTAGAGCTCATTAGAAACAATAAAGAACTGTCGATGAGCAGCTTCAAACAGTTCCTGAAAGAACAGATTCTTTTAGTAATATTATAATTCATATCTAAATAGTTTTTTTAACAGGAAAAGACACATTGTATCATGAAGGATCCAATGGTAATTCAATTCAAATGAGGTTTAGGTCAACAAGCTTGTTCTGTGAGTTGTGGATTATTGTTTTCAAAAACCCATTCCATGTTCATCTCTCTGTGTACATGCATCACCTTTTGTTTACCACAGCTATCATGTCTCTGTCAATCATGCTAGAGCCATGTTACTCTCGGAAAACACAATAAGCTTGACAGACAGAGAGAGAGAGAGTCAGAAAGAGACTAAACAATTCTCTTCTTTCATCTGGTTTCTGTATTCATCCATACCTCTTGGCATGACGGTAATTGCTGCCAGCAGGTAACACATTCAATTAAACACCTTATTCTTGGATACAAGCAAAACAAGTTTATTTCTTGATAGTGCAGATAGAATTCGATGCATTTGAATATTCTGAAAGGCACCATCCTGCATGTTTTTGTACCAATATGAGAGCATTCAAACTAAATTCAATCCGAGGATTTTTTCCCCCCACTGGAGCTGTGTACTGCTTTAACAGTCAAGAGAAGCAATTAAAAGCTGGCAGAGGGTTAACTTACACCCAGTGGAGCAAAATCGATGAGCGGCATCCTGCTTGAACTAATCACAGTACTGAGGGTGAAGCCAGCCAGCAGACATGAAAAGTACAGGAAGCAATGACAGGGCTAATGGTTTGGAAAATGCTGCTGATGAATGAGGAGAAAAGGTTGTGACTCTGTCTTTACCCTCTTTTATTTACTTTGCTTCTGGGCACCAATATGACTTGAGTCTGATACTAAAGCTTTCTTTTGAATAACATGCCTTGAAGGATGGTTGGATGGATAGATGGGGTTACATGCCCCTACACATGTCATATACTTTTACTTTATACTATTCATCACCACCAATATAAGACTTAGGCTACTTGCCTTCACAAGGTAATGCTCAAGCAAACTGGCAATTGCTTTTGCAGACATTAAGCCCAACTGTCATTTAGACAAAATGGTTCCATACCATTTTCTTTAATCTTTCCTGTGTAAATTACTACTTACACCCTGTAAATTACTTTTTTTTTCACTCTCCCCACCGAGTAGCGTCAGCTATCATTTTGGGAGCAACGAGCAAGCTAATGAAACCTCTCAGCATTAACAAATACGACCACTGAAGAATGTTCTATTTGCAGGTCATTGTTTGATCCATAAAAGAAAGGAAAAATATGAAGGTGCAGGAAAGAAAAAAAAGTCTTTCGTTTGCTATTGAAGACAGCACTCTTGGCAAAAGAGTAAACAATACCGCTCTGCATACAGCTTGGAGACTTCATGGAGCTATCGCCATGGCAACCCCATTTTCTACTCATATCTTTAATGAAAAGGTAATGAGAGAAACATAACAGTCCCAACTTCATTACCAGAGTAAGATTCAGCAATAAAAAATAAATCAGAGTGTCTGTCTTTTGAAGGAGCGGCAGCAGCAGCCAGCAGCACCAGGTTTGCTGCATACACCACTTATAAAGACTTCACTGGGCACAAGCAGACATGTACCTGGTCACCTGCTGATCAGATGACAGGTGTCTCATTTAAAAGTTCATCATGACTCACCTTATATTCCAAAATCTTAACCTTTCAAGACTGAATATTCTGCATATTACTCCTCAATTACTCAACACACGGTACTCATTGTACTGTCCCACGATAAAAATGCCAATACACAATACCAGAGGTGGAAAGTGAACAAGTATATTTCATTAAGAACTACACTTAAGTACGGCTTTGTGGCACTTTACTTGCTTGAGTTTTACCATTATATATTATTTAAGCCCACTATATTTCAGAGAAAGATTTGTAAATTAATGTGCAGTCAATTTTTCATTGATCATTGTTTTACAATTGAGAGATCTTTCTTCTGTTAATGTGATGATTTTATCTTGTGGACATGTAGTGTTTACATTTTCCTGCCTCGGCTGGACAGTAAAGTTTATTCTATTTTGTACAATTGTATTATCTGACATATTACACTGATATATTTAGATATTGTATTATACATATTATTTATTTTAAGCTGACATGGCAAACTTGGTTGCCTATTTAAACATCTAGCCAATACAGAGCAACATTATCATTAATTTGGAGTTGTGTTTCTTGCCACCTGATAAATATAAGTGGCATATTTACTCTCCTTTTAGCTCTGTTTTGGTCTCCACCAACTGCTGAAGCCAGTATATGGCTCATTAGCTGCTAAATGTTCCACTATGTTCACGTGCTGTTCAGTGCTGGGCAGGTAACTAGCAGTAGGTTTATCAGAGCTTGTTTGCTGAAAACAGCGACTGCTGCTGCTGAAAATATAGGTAACCAAAACAGTAATGTTTCGGCTGCGAAATCAGAACAATGAGCTAAAAGTCGCTGAAACACAAGTAAGCCCATTCACATTAAAGTCATTTGTCCCATTGTAAACATTGATTAGTGCAGCTTTAAGTGAAGCTGTAACAGTATAAGCTGAGATTGTTAAGGGTACAGAGAGTGAACAAACACATTTTGATTCTAGTCCAAATCACATTTCTTTCTCCAGGAATACAGAGTTGAATGTTCATCAAATGCATGGCTGCTTTGTAACAGCTAAAGACAGCTTTTTCTCAGGGTACTGGGGGTGGGGGATTTCAAATGATCAAATCTGTCTTAGGGTCTTACACAGGGGTCGCCCTCCAGAAAATGAGATGTGGCTCCCTTTTCCAGCCCTGTAAGCAAAATATGCGTCACATTTGAATCCACTTCTCGCTGCAGCAGTTTACCTTGTCGTCCTCTCCTCATTATCACAATAACCTTGTGATCTGGCCAATTTTTCAGCTGTAATGATGCATGATATTCTGAAAGTAATTTTAATCTAGACCGGGGAGATCCAGCTGCCAGGTATCAAAGTACACTATGGCTGCCTTCAGCAGTGCATTCAAGCCACACAAAGTCCTCCACTAGCCAGCATTTCTCACCTCCTCCCCCTACAGCCCTCAGACATTTTCCATACATAATTAGGTAGAGTCCACAGAGAACAGCAGAGATGTTTTTTTCTGAAGATGAGGATTTTTACGAAGCATAGCTTAATGCTGTATTATTGTTTTTATGAGAAGTGGGCCCTGTTAGATACAGGCACCAAGAGGGCCTCGACAGATCTCTGTCATAAGATCACCCAGATTTGGCATTTTGTCAATGAGTGTAGAGATTTATTCTTGCTCTGCTGCAATTTAAATCTCTCTTTGAGTAAAAGCAAATAGGCTGAAAGGCTCAATGTTGTGATATCAGAGTCAGTTGAATGATAAGTCATGGCCAAAATAAGAAGAATGGTAACAATGATGCCCTGGGCTGCGTCCCAGATATGCTATGAATACATTCAAGGATAATTGTGCAGAGTGACTGGACTAGTGCTGTGTTTACAAAGGCGCATTAACGCCAAAGCCAAGTCAGCCCAGAAAGGAAGAATGTATAGAGCAGCAGAGGGGTCTGTCTGTATGAATACATTCTTTCCTCATTGTCCTCTCAGACAGGAGGATCATTACTGGCTGGACACATGCGCTGGCAGAACCTGCCTTCATTATTATGCAGCAGTCAACACAGGTTTAACAAAGAGAAATTTGTCTAGCATTTGTTTATCTGGAAGAGCAGAGTCTGGCACAGCAATGCTGGCAGCAGTAAGCTAAGGTGGATAGACACTCAAGCAAGTTGGCGGTGGCTCACAACCCTGCAGCCCCCACCCCCCCCACCATCCTCTCTTGACCAGATCACCCTCTTATGCTCCCCACAGGTGTATAGCTTTTTTTTTTACCTTGTACATCAAAGAGACAGCAGCAGAGTGAGAGACTGAAGTGCAGGGTGTACATAGTGTCATCTTCGATTGTATCCTGTAATCAAAAGAATACGTTGCATTATTCATTTCCAGTATATTTGGATTTTTACTCATAGGTGAAGCATTTGAATTTGGCCAGAACGACATTCAGCCAGCCGAAGTTTGATTGCATTCCCATAAAAAGATAGAGTTAATCATTTCAGAGACAAGGAGACAATCCCTTTTATTGTTGATTCATGGCCTGAACAATTGTGTTATTCACTTCTTGTAGATACAAGATCAATTCCCTGATCTTTTAGTGAAGGATGTCTACTGTGATCTACAAAATGAGGTAAAGTAAAATACCTGACTTGAATTTTGACAGCTTCGAGTTATTTACAGTGTTTTTACTCTCTGCACAAGCTTTGTTGCAGGAAAGGGGTGGGGCATTTGGCTTGTCCTTGACCTTCCTGTGAACCAAATACATCAGGAGTCTGTTGCTGAGGAGATTAAAATCATGCAACAATGGGAAGTGGCAGGAGCAAAAAGAGCCAGGGTTTCTTAAACACATGCAACACCAATCTAAAGCTCTCTGACAGTTTTGTCTGCACACAGTGGTGGTTTAATCTTACCATGCATTTGAGACGCAGAATATGCCTCTGTTCAGTTTCCTGTCAGGACAACAAAGAGGGTCAGTGTTGAGTTAGACTTTTTTGTCTTCTCTCTTGGAGAATTTATGGAGACTCAGGAGGAGATAAGAGATGAGTTTGCACTGTATATCTTTGAGGCATCATTACAATCAACTGTGATATCTTAGGAGTGCTGTGAGGGCTGCACCCTTGTCTTACTACAGACAGCAGGTGCAGATGGTTAAAGGCAGGTGCTCCGCGAAAAAAAAGGAAAAGAAGAAGACGGGGGAAAAAAGAACAAGCACCTGGTCCCTCTGTTATACCAGTCTGGGGCTGCTTTCACTATGATTAGCTTTGTTTCTCCAACAGAGCGCAGCGAGGAACAAGACCTACAACTTCATTAGGGTGGAGCACAGCACCCCTTCTTCTGCTTTTGTCCTACACTTGACTGCACTAAGTTAGAAGAGCACGAGTTGTCTGTGAAGATCAGCCTTTTATTAGGAGCTATGGCTCTGTCACTGGAGTGGTGCCTCTCCACAAGAAAAGAGCTGTAATCTGATGCATGTTAGATCTACCGAATCAAGATGAACAAGCACTGAAAAAGGACTTGCCTGAGTTCACAAAGACCTATGAAGAAACTGAAAGAAAGACCACCAGAGCTGACCTGACAAGCAGCAATAAGCTCACTCCTACAAGCATTTGGCTGGGATTCAGTGCAGCATTCTGACCTCCTAACTTTGTTTGAGCTTGAATGTGCAGGTAGTGAGTCTGAGAGCTCTGCCCAGGCAAACAAGTGTAATCACCAACCCCTGCTTGCAGCGCTCCATTTTCTGGATACTGTGGTGTATCTTCAAGGAAGAGCAGAGGAAATGAGTGCTAATAGTGTGTTTGTATTGTCAGAGCTCGTAGGCCCACAGATTTGCTTTATTCATGGCCTCACTTCATCTGCCAGCCAACCATTGAATAATTGAAGGAATTATCAGGCTAGTGGATCCAAAGCCCCTCAGAAATGTGTCATGCCCCTGAGCAAAGCCTGCAGGAAAAAAAAAGAGAAAGAGGGGCCTCCTAATTCAGAGCTGTGTGTGTGTACAGCCGCACAACCCAGTAATGTTCCACCTACATAAAAAGACACACATACAAAGTTAAAACACAGAGGTTGATGATGCCACAAATGGCAAGCTTTGACTGGCAGAATATCAATAGCGCATAACAGCGGGAGCCCATGCATGTCAGATAAATTTATGATTCTCTCCAAATGCTGCTCTCCTATTTTCCTCTGCATCAGAATGGGTGTTTTTGGAGTAGATAGATTTCACCATGCAGTTTGGCTAGTGTCCCTCATACAAAGAATGTGACTGACGCAACATTAATCTCCAAACAAAGCGACTGGCACAACTACTCCGCACAATTTCAGGGGTATGAGGTGGCAACGTCAGTCTCGATTTCTCACTGCTCCTTCACGAGCTGTTCCACTTTCTCCAAATTCTCATTTAGATCAAACAAAACACTCCAGAAAGGAGGTGAAACGGTACCGTTTAAATCCGTGACACACATGCACACAGGGGACCTCCTTCTCATTTTCTAAACAGAGAGTCATGGCAGAACTTTTAAATTTGTCATAATAAGGTGTGACCTACATGGGAGGGAGCCAAAGCCCAAACTCCAGCTCCCAGCAAGAATCCTGCCTATTGAGTATTCCAAAATGTAATGCATGAACATTAAGGAGGAGAGAGCTTCGCCTCTAAAGACATAATTCTCTCATGGTTGACACACAGCACTTCCTGGAGCATAGGTTAGAATACATGCCACATCCTTCAAGGTGAAAAGCATGCAATATTTATTTTACTGATGCATTTGGTACATTAAAAAAATACGTTGCCAACACCAGCCAGAGGTTGTAACATAATATAATCTCTCTGACACTGACATATGAAAAACATTCCTTAGCTGACATTCATGAATAATGGCAGCTGTTTGGAGAAGAACAACTCTGAGGTCTATTTTCAAATAGGTCTCAGCTGCGGTGCTGCAAAACAACTCTCCTGCTGTTTGCATTGAGAGGGGAGATGTCTGGAAATGCATCTTTCATGAACACAGGATACTGTAACATGTATGTTTAAGAAAAACACATACACTAAAGGAAGGAAGGAAGGAAAAGATTTTTAGATTATGATGTGACTACACACACAGACAAATACATAAATTGATACTTCGCATTGCAATGCGATTTCATCATGTGTCACAGGATTGAAACGTGTTACATGATATTTTTATTGCAGAGCAAACATATCAAAATTTTGAAAGGCTGCCCCAGAATAGAATCTGGTTGTCACAGTGGCAGTCACTCACTGTGTCCAGTGCGAGTGTGAAAGTGTAGCCTATTCTCTATGTGGGCTGGGGGCCTTGTTAAGGGTGGCAAGCATTGGAAGAGCTCCTGCAGGCAGCTCAGAGAGAGCTGAAGCCCTCACAAGGCCAAGTGAGGACAACGTATCAGACTTTCCACATGATTGTAATGCTTACAGTTGTTGTTATTTTTGCAGTTTTTCATTTTTTGTTGGTTGTGATATTATCACTTCTGAGATCTGGGATTATGATGCTACAATGAAATCCGTCGAGGCAAGAAACGCAAGAAGAAAGCAATATTGCCATGTTCCCTGATCTCAGCAACAGAACACTGTTATTATTACAATACTATAAAAATAAAATCGTTGTAATAAATGTGAATTATCCTTTAAGTTTAGTCTGGGGGACTGCTAGTAAAGCTTTGTTGCAGGAGCTAAGGTTGAGCGTGGAAATGTACAAAAGCTCACAAATGTCTGATAGAGGGAAAGCATGGGTTGCTTTAAAAGTTAAAAAATATGTTGTGAAAGCCACTGAAAAGAAGCTCAATTGTGTGATTTCTCCAAATCTGACACAGTTTTAAAATACTGTAAATATGTTGATTCAAAAAAAGTCAAAAAGCATGATTGCACTACATATCCATTCATATACATTCTTCATTTTTGTTCATGTGCTAAAGAGTCAAATCTTGATTCTTGAGGATATTATTTTAACAAACCTGTTCCTAAAGTCCAGAAGATGTACAATATAAAAATAAATTAAAAAATGTCTTCCAGCCCAAATTTAGGCTGAAAGTGAAATCACACACACACACACACACACACACACACTCACACAGAGACTGGCATGCAACACAAAGTGTGACACCCTTCCCCCCAGTTAAGTAAGAGACTGTTCATACCCAATCATCACTCCCCCCTGACTTAAACCCCATCTGTTCCTCTGGTAGAAAAGGGAAGAGAGAGGGAGTTTGGAGGAGAAAGAGTCGTGGGGGTGCTGAGGTGAGGAGAAGATCATGGTGGGATCTGGGGCCAGCCATATAGGAGAGAGATGATGAGGGAGGAGGATGAGGTGGAGGGGGACAGGCATAAGAAGAGGGACAGCCGATGATGGTGGTGGTGTTGGTGGGTGAGAGGAGAAACAGAGACAAGGGAGGGAGGATGAGGAAAGACAAACTCTGATGCTTAGACACTTGACGAATTCCTTTTTTGGTGCTCGTGAATGTACAAGCGGTCTCATAAGCAGATGTGTTTCTGTGTCTCAGAAGAGAATAAAAGGGCTCATCAGATGTGGGCAATTTTGTTGACAGGTGGTAACAGCACCATGCCATATTTTGTGTGAGTGTAAAAAGCTGGGACAAAAACAGAGACACTTGAAAGTAAATAAAATAACTCTACTGGTGCTGTACAAATTAATCAAAAGGCTCATGATGACAACAGTAGGCCTACTCCTTGACTTCCCGCAGACCAAATTACAAAACATGTTTTTGCCTGTTTATCTGGCCTGCAAATTGTTTGCCCATGTTTTGAGATATCTGAGATTTCTGTTGGCACCTGAATACAATGGAAGTGAAAAGAATTTCATTTGCCGTCTTAACAACAATGTGTCTGTCAAGAAACAATGTCCTGTTAACTGGATAATCCGCACCGTCACTCTGTCAGCAGTTTTCAGCGCAACTACTTTCTGGCAAAGAACCAGTCACCACTAGAAGAAAATCTGTCTTTCGTAATTTAGATGAACTGACCCTTTTACTTAATGAAAGTTAAGCAAACAAAACAGGTATGAAACTTGAAGATACCTGAAGTGTTAGATGTTTTTATCTGATGCTCAAGCCCATTTTCATTTTCCCTCCTCTTTGACAAAGCCTGCCACGGCACGTACGTTTCCTGTCACTTTCCCAGGC
Source organism: Micropterus dolomieu (assembly GCF_021292245.1). Lineage (NCBI taxonomy): Eukaryota > Metazoa > Chordata > Actinopteri > Centrarchiformes > Centrarchidae > Micropterus > Micropterus dolomieu. Next base: position 18,120,717 of record NC_060163.1, read on the forward strand.
TCAAAATATACGTGGCAGCCGGGCAGTCATTTCTGTGTGGCCATGCGTGGGACAGCCTCGTCCCTCCCCCCTTGACCTGCAGCTGCCACTCAGACTGACATAACCAGAAAGCCCCTTGTTTTGTCTCTAAAACTCCTCCTTAGCCAAAGGTCAAGGTTCAGTTTGGTGGGAGAAATTCCTCCACCACATATGGAGGCAAATTAGTGGGCCCACCGCGTTTATTGGATGGCTTGCTTGTGGTATGACAAACATATCCTCTTCCACACCCATTCTATTTGTTTATCAGGTATTTAGTCAATACCTAAATGCTGCATTATGCATGAGGCTGCACAGTTCTTAATTACACTTGCATGATTTGGATTTCTCATTCAAATTAGTCTGTGTGATACACGGACTATTCTCAAGAGAAGACATGTAATTACTGTACTATTTCCATTTGGCATGGTGACTCCTGCTTACATGTGTAACCAAGCAGGGATATAAAGTCAAAGATATTTGTTTTGTCTTCTAAAAAACTGTCGTCACAGAAAAAGAGTTTCTTCTTCTTCACGGTATAATGACGGCTTGAGAGCTTGGGTTTGTGAATTCCAAATCCTATTTACCTCTCCTCAACATTAAAGATCCTTAGTGAGGAGCACTTTGCTCAAAACTATTTGATGATAAAAGCTTTTGAAATATTGATTTGAATGTGAAATTGAGAGGCAGTCGCGAAGGCATCAGTCAGTGTTTTTCTCTTTTAATCCAAACTTCTTTATCTAAGTGCAAGAAGAGAGGCAGAAAGGGATCAAGGAAGAGAAGGAGACACATGTGGGGGAACATCTGTGCGTGCGTGTGTAGTGGTTCTTAAGAGAGTGCACATGTATATTCATTTGTGCAATTGTGGGTGTATGCTTGTGAGTGTGTGTGTGTGTGTGCAATTACGTGTGTTCCAGTGTATATTTTATGTGTGTCTCTTCTGAGTGAGGTGAGAGACTGCTTTATTTTTGAACTACTATAAACAAACTAGAGCCTTGTTAACGATGCCACTCAGAGTTAATGCTCAGAACAACTTTCAACTCAAAATCCCCTTTTCAGGAAAGTCTGAATTCCACGCTTATTACCGCAGAATGCTGATCCGCACTCCTCAGTGTGGCGGTGGAATCTTTGGCAGCAGCTAAAATTCCCTTTTAAACATAGTGAAACACAATAAAGACTGTGTCTATACCCAGGTAAATGTATTTCCATAACCTGTCATTTTAGAAAAAGAAAACCCATGCACACACATGTCAGCACTTCCACATTAGGCTTCTGACAACAGGGGACACATACAGTATAATATGTAGAAAGAATTCTCCCCTTTCTTATTCCGCTCTCAAAATGCAACTGACATATTCACGATCACACAGAGATGTAACAAGGACGACCATTGCAAAGACATCTACCAATAAAACCACAAACATATCCCCCTAAAAATGTACATGTTAACAAACTCAATACACTTCTACTGCATTCATAAGCATTGATCCAAAATCACACACTTCTCATACTACAATGGAGAAAAAAGAACATGGGTACAGATAGAATTTTGTTCCTAGTTGCCTTTCAGACCAATAGCTTAATCAAAATGTCAAATATATGTATGGAGTAAATGCTAAAGATGCATATAAACATGTGAAAAAGCAATACATGGAAAAATGAATACCAATGTGACTGACAATTTGTGGGCCCAGACAGCAGTCCTGGGAACTAGGTTAACTCCTAATATGTGTTGAGGTTGCCCTCTACTGGACTCTTTTTCTGTAGCATGAAAGGTGCTTGAAGGCATAATATTATATTTCTACATTTACATTTTAATACAGCAGTTACACCAGGCCTCACAGGTGGTATATATGCTAATAAATGGTGTGTCAAAGGTACAGTGTAGTTTGATGTATATTATTTTGATGTATTTTTTCTATATCTTGTATAGTTTTTTGATTTCTTTTTCTTTGTCTTTATTTCTATTTCTATATTTATGTTTATGTAAGCACCAATATACCAAGGCAAATTCCTCTTATGTGAAAATGTACCTGCCATTAAAACTGATTCTGATTCTGATGAAGATACGGGGCGCGTGTGTAGTGAATATGTATGTAAGTATGAATGACAACTTAAAGATAAAGATCTTTAGGATATTGTCTTCTTTTTTATTTGTGGGGGATGAAGTTTTAATACTACACCTTGCACAATATTGTTTGCTTGTTAGTTATTAACTGTATATAATCTATTGAATATTAGCGGGCCCTCTACCAATGTATGCATAAAGCTCAGTTTACTCATCATATAGAGTACTACTCAGCCAGTGAAAACTGTGGCTTGGCTCTGGAGGAGCTTTCTAATGTCTGAGAAAATAACCTGAGTGATGTCACAAGGGTTATCTAGGCTTGGAGACTGCACATTTATAAAGCCTCTATATAAGCCTATCTATAAAAAGATACTTTCAAGTTGCATTATGGGAAGTATCGAATCCAGCGTTTTTGGACCTTGACTCATATTGAAGACTGAAAGTTAGGCCTCAGCCTCTGCTGTTTCAATTTTGACTATTCTTTATGGATGTATCTGCTGAAATCTGCTCTGACCTCAAAGTTTACAGAAATGCGATATTAAATCACCGGGGTATCATTTAAATTGATACATTGATGGTCAAATACCTGCACATTAGGAAAATATGGTGGCAACATCTTACCAGAAAAGGTTTTGTGGTTAGATTACATGGCATTTTGTCCATTCTCTTATTGGTTTTGAGTCAGACATGATCAATTCATGACATGGCTCAAGGTCAAAAGGGTCAAGTTGAGATTTATCTGACTGTTGCTGCGTAATGCAACTTTATTAGACCCCTTTGATGACATGACACCAGAAAAATAAATTGATTTAAATTTCAGTGGGTCATAATGAGTGAGGGGTGAGGAAATATCAAAGTACACCAGAGCGGGCTGTGGAAATTATATGCAGGAAGCTGTTCTGTCCTCATGAGTCCCCTCCATAGATACTGATCAATATTCTTGAAGTAATGGAATTGTTTATTCCTTTTCCTGATGAGGTTACCACTTCACTTGCTTTGTTTCTACAAGGGCAGACTGTGGACCTGACATGAAAGATTTTCACAGTATTGTGTAAATATTATGACACGTGCAATGAATAAAGCCTCAGCATTAAATTTGAACTGTTCAAAAAACATGCCATCATTTCTATCACAGGGGAAATGCAGGAATTGTTTGCTCTTCAAATGCTCTCTTTCTATGAACATATTGAAAGAGATATTATCCTTGAACACTCTATTAATTCAACCTTAGAGATCTGTGACAATAAGGATATCGTTGAAAGGCTGAACATCGCGGACGAGAATCTTGAAGATACATGCTACTGTATCTACAGCCGTTTGTTGAGGCATTCACATAAAGACACATTACTGTATGACACTCCGTTGAAATGCTACTAGAAATTATTTATCCCTATGTTTTCCACACTGCTGCAAGACAGAAATGAGGCAACAGCACTGCAAGTTATTTTCACATCTTGGCAGAGTTTGGGCGATTTTTGTTATATGAATGTGCTGCAGGAGTTTGGTCCTATTCTCCTGTTTGCCTCCCATGCAGATTCTTGTGCCATGACACAGGTTTTTGTATCTCTCCGGGGCTGCTGTGGCTCAGGCTCCATCAGCATGACTGATCTCATTTATCCTAGTCGCATCCAAAGAGGCCTGCGGTGTAGGGATGGGAGCTTCAATAGCAGCAGTGTTGCAAAAGTGCAAAAGTACAGATCATTGAGCTGTGCAGTATGGTAGCCGGGGACTCGCATGTGTGACTAACAGTTTGTATTAAGGATTTCTCTGTATGGGAAACTCCAGGGTGCAGGAGATGTATAATGCTTCATAATGAAATAAACAAACAGATCACAAGCCTCCATTGCATCTTCTGTACTGGAATCAATATTAGTTTATCCATTATTCCTGCTGAGATGTCAACCACACATTTAAATGAATTGTCTCTAAATTTTTGAAGTGGACTTGAACCAAGTAGCCAGAAATGATGCCCACTGCTATTTATTCATTGAAATCCTAGATATACCATGAAATGACAAGAAATTAAAGAATATTATCTGAAGAGGACAAGCACATCTTCAGCGGAGAGAGATGAAGATTTATTTGTATGCTGTTGATGCCTTTACAGAGAGAAGCTCATTCTGTAAACGCATGAGCAGACACACCATCTCATGATATCTGTCTCTGTAGCCCCACTTGCCATGACATTTTGTTCCTTTGCTTGTAATTGATTTCTTCTTTAATTTATTAATATAGCCTGGAGCACAATGCTAGTTATCTGGGGCCCACCAGGAGCTTAATCTTTAATAAGAGTGTTCAAGTAACATATTGATTACAGAATCGATGTCTGTGTATTTGCCCTGTGCTCAAATGATCACCATGAAATGGAACAGCATTAAGTAATAAGGCGAGTCCCTTTTTCAATTATTTTGCTTCAATCTCTCTCAGCTATTTGTTGAATGATAGTGTCTAAATCTTTAACCATAACTTTCATAACAATAAGCATTTCAAAGAAACGGATAATTTCATTTCATTTCAAGTAGCTTTATTGGCATGAATGTTTAGGTAAACAATGTTGCCAAAGCAAAAATTCAAATTCAATTCCGATCACTACATACTACCACCTCCAAGTCTTACTCAATATAACTTATATTATTTTATTCCAGATCAAGGTCAAAAGCTTTAAAGGTCAGTATCATAGATTCCAGATCACATCATATTCTTTTCTACCTGCAGGATTCCAGTGTTTGCAGCTGATTTACAGAGAAGTGATAGTTTCATATATTCACTGGACGTGTGCTATCAGACAGTCAACAAGAGGCCTTGGGATCAGGTGTGCCATCATCATCACAGAACAAGTGGATCTGGTTATAATTTTGTATTCCTCCTAGCTACATGTTGCGCAAAACAATCTGAATGAATCCCTATTGTTATTCTATTGTGTGCAATATTTCTGATTATATAACCTTTACATTATTATATAACAGTAGTCTTAATAAATTTCCATTTTTACATGAATAATAGTACAAAGACAGAGTAGATACTTTTACGGGTGTTTCTTCAGATGATGTGGATTTGACATGAGAAGTCACTCCACTGTTTTTGCATAAATTTCAGAATAAATGTGCCATTTCAAAGCAATTTCTCCACAGTGCACTTAAGCTTATGAAGAGCAGCTCCGAAAAAAGCTCAGCAAAACAAAACAAGGTGTCTGTATAAAGAATGAGTAAACATTCTATATATATTCTCACTAATGCTCTAAATATCTTATATCTTATATCATAACAGGTCCTTTCGGATTTTTTTCATGCCAATATGCATTTGGCATGTTTAAGTGAGAGACAGACAGAGCAGCTGATATATTAATAACACACCTCGTTGAAAATAAGCCAGCAAAAATATTCTGTTGTTTTCTGTCTTATATTATATATATATATATATATATATATATATATATATATATATATATATATACATCTTATATTATAGGTAAAGAAAGAAGTCGATAATGGGTGTCTACACACATATGATTATGATGATATGATATTCATGAAACATGAATAGACAAAATCAATTGAAATCAGTAGACCACATCAGTACACATCAGCAGGGTTTAATGAATCTCTGCTCCAGCAACCTCAGCGGGTTAGTTTGAGTGCAGTGGGATGAACGTTGCAGATGTCGAACCATTGCTTATCCACCTCCTTGTGTGGCAGCAGGCCATTTCGTGGCAGAAAGGGCCGGCGCTGGCGCTTGCGGCTGCCCACCACCTGCCAGAAGTGCGTGCCCTTGAGTAGAAAAATTGCATTATGGGTGTAGGAGAAGTAGGCAGCATCGATGTTGCCATCTGGATGGTCTCCACTCTCCACTGGAGGGAAAACATCTCTGATGTTTTTGGGGAAGCCTCTCGCCAAGCTGTTGGCTTCCACGTTGAACGCATACACCTGTTTGAACAGATAATTGTTTTGCCTCTTATGAAGAATTACATTCAATTAAAACACAACAAACAAACCACAGAGGAAGTGCTTGTTTGGATGAGTATGTTCCCTCATAATGCTGAGAAACAACGAATTAGCTTGGGCTAAGACTTGCTTTTTGTATATCCACTTGTTCCACAAACTAGTATGGTTAGAATGCAAATCACATAAGGAAACGGTAGCTGTAATGACAATTATTTCAGATTCTTTTTATTTTGACAGAGGGTCCCTTTAGAAGACAGGTCCACAAAAATGACAAATTTGCAATTACTCAAATTACCCAAACTTGACACACAGTGGGGCTGTGACACTGTGGCCTTTTCTTACACAATACACAAACAATTGTTTGTAACCTAAGTAATCAAACTGATCTACGTGCTTCCTATGCAACTCCCCATGTATCATGTGTCAAACAGAAGATAAGGATATAATTCTTACAAGACTGCTTTTGAAGAAGTAGATGTGGGAGTCCCTCCTGTCATAAAAGGCTGTGTCAATGGGACTGAACACCCCTGGGAAACCCTCAGAGATTAACCTCGGATAGCCGTGACCTTCAGGGTCCTGTCTGAACACGTGGTCATTCTCATTGTCATACCTCCAAAACTGAGTACCTGTACACAAAAACAACATCCACCAACTATATCTTTCCAGCTAGTTTTTGAAAATGATTACCTTACTGGCAAACTACAGTACATGTCTGTACATCCAGTATGTAGGCTAGTACTGTGTGGAGACCTACCTTTAAAGAAGTAAACAGCATCTCTTTTTCTGGACCAAACATGCACATACGCATCCACTCCCTCCATGGGAATTCCACGCCAGCCAGTCTGCAGTGCAACTGGATCTCCATAGCGTGTGCGGTTGTTTCTGTTTTCATATAGCCAGTACCAGCCGTCTCTCATGAAATAGGTGTTAAAGCGGATGACCACTTCCCCATAGGGTGTCTTCTCCTTTCTGATCCAATCAAACACTGTGTTAAATGGACCTTTACAGCCCCCTGTGTTCAAACACAACAACATTATAGACATGTATAATGAATAGTTTTGTGTTAGGCTTTTACTGTAATTATTTTAATAAATCTATTCCTCTGGCTGTGTGTGTGTGTATCTATATATATGTCCAGCAGATGGTGTTGTTAACATGTACCATAGAGGTGCTGAATGGCTTTCCTGTCCATCCAGTCCATCTCAAAGCCTGACTCTGTGGGCAAATAGCTGGGCTGCATTATGGAGCCAGATCTGTAGATGTGGGGGAGTCCCAAAACATGGCCGATCTCATGAACTGCCACCTTATAGAAAGAAATGTAAAAATGTTGTTAAATTGAAATAGCTGTAACTAAACCTCTAATTATTCTTTTTCAATAATAACATCTGATACTTACTTTTAGGAGGCTGATCCCACTGCCAGCATTGGGACCAGTGAAATGTTCGTCGTCATCAAAGTGTATGTCACCCAGGAACCAGGCGTGGGCAAATTCTTGACCAGTGCCATCAAACCTCTGATTGCAACCCAGATGCCTTCCTGTGTGGAATATAGATGCACAGAATAAAATAATAAAAGAAGATGCACTGTGAATTTGAACAAAACATTATCTACACACAGTGCAATGTGTTACTTCACACAAGGGGACAGTATAGTGAAAAATGTTAATCATCCAGCTGTTGTGCAGTAAAGACATACAAAGTATTATTTTACAAAACCTATTCCTTACTGATAAACTGATAAATATGTTGGTTGGTAACATTAAAGCTATTGACGTAGTCTGTAAATGAATTAAATTATTTAATTTGATCATTTTACTGACACACTTCGGGGGAGCAAGAATTTTAAAATGTTAATTGTGTATTTTCTGTGAATGTCTGACAAAGCAAGTGAGTGAAAAACCTCTGTACTGTACTTCAGCAAGTGCGCTATGGACCTTTACTAAAAATACACTGTTTGCTACTAGGCTGTCATCATTTATTTTTTGCAAATTGAAACAACTTATTAACCTTAACAGAGAAGTTATGTTATTTTGAAACAAAGATTAGTAGTAAAAAATAAAATAGAAACTGGTCCAGACCTACCTGTGCCAAATCCCAGCTTGATATCCACATCCTCCAGTGGGGAATGCGTATCCTCCACAAACTCCAGCGGACACACCTCACTCCACATCCTGAATGCCATTCTGAAGATGTACCTCTGGTCTTCAATAGCCAACTGACTGCTGTAGCCTTCTCCTATGAGCCTCCATTTCAGCACCCTCTTAGAAAAGGCCATGTAACCAGTTTCACTCAAATCTCTCCTGTGCCTGTTTTTGGATACAAGAGTGGCAAGGTGACGTTTCCTGCGCCGCACTGCTTCACTCTGATGTATGTTTAAGTTGATATTTACCATTTGACTGTCCATGTGGACATCATGTGAGCTGTTTAAAGAAGTGTTATTTATTATATGATCAAATAAGGAAATGCCTGTGAGGACACTTTCTGTGTCATTAAAACTTAATTTCTCATCTTCAAAGGAGTTAGTAGGACTAACAGAAGAAGTGTCACCGATTATATTAATTGCTGTGTTGTTACTGCCAGTCTTATTAAAAGTATTACTGGAACTGTTTTCAGTTTCAGAGACACTACTGTTCTCAGGTGCTACAGGGGTGTTCAGGTCAATCTCCTTGTCAGGGACTCCACATCGCGGTTTGTTCATTGCTATCTTGGTGGCCTCATCAAAAACACCTGTGACAGGCAAGCCCGATACCCTTTGAAACTCTTCAAGTGCTGAAACAAATGCTCGTCTCCCAATAAGACTGTTGTGATCATCTTGATCACCATCCCAAGGAGCATCCCTTGAATGATGCACTGAAGTTCCCTCCTGGATCGTGTCTTGAAGGTCATCCATGAAGTCATCATTAAAAGAGGTGTCTGAATCTTCAAACTGGATCTCCTCCCAGTTCACTGGCTTAATGAATCCATATCTAGAGAGAAATAACTATAACAGGACATGGGTTACATTATATCGTTCCTATAATCAATATCTAATCTAAGAGATGTTTGAAGTTTAAAAACAAACAGCAATTGGAAAATTGAATTTACCTCTGCTGTGTACTTGTCTGTTATAACACCAGCTTGGTGAGAAGTAGGGGTCTGCACATCAGAATGATCCCGATTATGGAAAAGTTTCTCAGCATCAGCTGAGCTAATGCTCGTCCAAAAAAGCAGATATATCAGCTGGATAGAAGTCAGCATCGTGGCGTTGATTTACTCGTGACTTTACAAAAGTGATCTTATGGCAAGTAAGAAGCAGTGCACAGTGCTTTATAGGCAGATCCTGAGTGTCTCCACTCCCATCTAAAGGTGCGACTCCTTAGATGTATCCCACTTTCCTCAACTTTGTGTGAATAGTAAACCCGTCTTTACTGTCTCCAACTGCTCAATTTGACTAAATTGCATAGATGTGTTATACATGCTCCATTGGTTTTAAATGGACTGTTGTCAACCTGTGGAAACAAGTTAAAACCTCCACTTTCATGTGGACAATAACAGTTTAAGACAGCCATGACTTCTGCCAACACCTGTTTTGAATAGGACACACACACACTTACATTTGTTTTACCACATTGACCAAAGTTTATTTTCAAAAATAAACGTTTACCTTCCTGAGCAAGCTTAATACAAATAGAATTATAATTACATTCGTTTCCATTTTTTTTCCAAAAAAACAGCTGATATACATATAAAACTGGAAAGATGGGCAGTAAAGTAACACAGACAAATGACAATACACATGAATAATACAGAATATACATAGAGAAGATAAAGTGGATGGATTCAAGAGCCTGTGGGTGGTTATTGTAGAGCTTTGGCTATCGCTGCTGCCAGGTGTTCAGGTGTTGGCTTTTCTGCAGTACAGCTGACACACAGGCCTTCTGCAGTCATAGCGTCTTGTGTAGTAGGCCCTATGGTTGCAAACTGGAAACAAATAAGTGGCTGTCAGAGGCACTGAAGATCTGCTAAGTGCAGATTCATGCATTATTTTATGAGTTTGACTGTGAGAAGGCTGTACCTTTATTTGAGTCAGCTGTTCACCTGACAGCCTCCGCACCACTTCTAGGCAAAACTTCACTCCTGACGGACTGAAGAAAGCTATGCTGGCTGGAGTGCCCTGTAAATGCAGATAAATTAAGCAGTTATACATTTATAAAAGTACTCTCTACAATGCAGTAGCAGTGGGGCTTCACCTGCTCTGTGAAATAGTTCTTTAGATTTTTCTCCAGATCTGGATGTTCAGCTGTTTGATAGACAGTCAGCGTCTCCAGGGGCACTCCTGGAAGCAAAAAAACACATCCCTGAAGTGATAAAGGAAGCGCAATTATTATTTTATAATTGGTGTAACACCAGTGGGACTTTTATCATCTTCAGTTTTAATCGTGAAGCACAATAGGGGAAAATGCTTACCGTTGTCCCTTAAAGCCGTCGGCAAGACTTCCCTTTTGATTGAGCCACAGGGGAAAAAAAGTGGTGGAATATTTGTGTCTTCTCCTATGATGAGAATTAGGTATAAGGTCATATTCGTCATCAGACACAATTATACATTTTCTATTAAATTAACTGTGAAGAATGCGGAAGCTTAAAATTATATCGTACGTTCAATGATCACACGTGATAGGACCTCTGCTGTCCCTGTGTCCTCGCCCAATGGTTTCAGACCCAAATTTTGTACTGTGCAGGAAACACAAGTTAAACAAATGCTTTATCATAATTGCACAAAATCAACCAATTCAATTACTAAACACACAACTCATAAAAAACTAACGACAAACAGATTAACGTTCTCTAAAGAAACAAGGTAAAGCACACTCCAGGAAGGTGCTGCACCTGCTCGTTTTCTAGAGAGCAAATATCTGCTGTGTGTCACAGCAAACTGTCAACCTATTTCCAAATGACTGAGGGTAGTAACATCACTTCACACACTTCTGTCAGCACCAGGTGCCTGACACACTCTGCTAGAGTTAGTATTAACAAAGCAAGGGTTTCAAAAAGCACAATGTGCAAAGATGGATTCTGTTTTAGAACAATTACTTTAAGAGAGAAGTGTTTTCATATGTGACAATAACTCACCTAATGCAGCAGTTGCCTTTCCAACCACATAGATGGACTTGGTGTTCCATTTATCTTTCACAGAGCTGTTCCATTCTGAATTAATAATTAGGAAAAGGATAACATTTAATCATGGAAATTGTTTCAAATCTCAGTTAGCAGTCCACAGTACACACATAATTGATAGACATTTAACCAAACAAATGCTTTTAGAGGATTATGGTCATTATATCAAATGAAATGCAATTTCCTCTCACCTTCCATCCTTTCTTCTGCTTCTAAGCATATCTTCACAGCCTCCACTGCTCTTGGACTGGTAAATATAAGGCCTCCATGTTTTTCAGGTTGGAAAAGCTGTAATAGGAAGACATCTTAAACAACAGACACATTACTCATAAAGCAATACACATGAAAATACATGAATGAAACAAATACTAATTCAATACAAACAATGGCATTTACCTTATCTGACAAGGTGTTTAATGAGATGAACTTAAAAGACAGCACAGGAATAAGGGTTCCTTTATGTCCATGTGATGCCAGCTCCTGTGGAATTAAAATATTAAATTCCTTTCAAAATGTGCAATGAAATGCAAATCATTAAATGAAGAGTGCTGTACTGACAACTGAAGAGAATACACATATATATAACAAAGTACTGTTTAAAGCAAGTGGATTTAGGGAATGTGCATTTACCTTAATGTAAGGATCAGGTCCAGATTCTCCATCTCTTGGCTCTTTGAGAAGCAGTACATGCATCTTGACAAAGACCTTAAAACACTGGATCAATAAGATAAATAGGGAATAATACAACAGAACAAACCAGAGTGGAATATGAATCCTACTGTCAAAAACGCAGCCAAAGTCAGAAACTCAAAACTGCAAAAACATTGAGGACAGGGGATGTGAAGGCACAGCAAGCTAAGCTACGCCCTAAAACTGTCATATGTAATCTGCTGATAACAATACCGTTGAGTCACGATTATTGGACTGTATATGAGGTGCAAACAAAAAGCAATAACGCCACACTTTTTGGTTGGATGTATCGTAGTATGTAGCTAAGACTTGGTTAATGTGTATTCCTATGTGATATTGTTTACATTAGCAAGACACACTGAATGACAGTTTAGCAACAATAACCGTCACCTTTACCGAACCTGTCCGTAATGCCTAGTGATAATAAGCGACTAATTGATATCGCTTGTATGGTACAATGATTATGAATTCCTTTTAAATAGACAAAATATTGCACAAAATCCAAGTACCTTGAGTTATCCCCACCGCTGAGTGGATGACGACTTCAGCCAGCCACATCAAGAAGGGGAAACATAACATTGAATATTCAACTAACTTCCCGAAATAAGGTGGGTAGGTGAAAAACTAGTATTTATTTCATATTATTTAGCCTTGATAATTAGACCATATAATGCAAGTACCTATTTATAATAGTAAGATAGTAGTTTAGGCACAGTTTAAATAACTGTTATCCCCTTTTCTACAATGGTTTATTCCATTCCATCCCCCCATTCCAACGGGCGACAGGCCAACATTGCGGCTCCGAATGTTGTTCCAGCAAGCGGCAAGTCGTGTACATGTGGAGCCAAAATGGCGGCTCCAGAGTTTCAGTTTCCTACATTAGTCTGTCGATGAACTTTGAGCTTTGCTCCGCCCACTCGATTGACACGTGTGTTGCCTGTTTGCAGCATGGCTTCTTCTGCTAAGAGGAGAGCAGTGGGTTTGGGTGAAAATCCTGAGGAAAGCGGCAACAGCTCCGATGAGAATCCAGAGGAGGAGGATGATTCCGGAGAGGAGGACAGCGAGGCATCAGATGAGGAGATCAATGAGGTAAAAGAACAAACAATTATTTGAATGTGAATGATGTGCTTGGCGATGCTAGCCAGCTAACGTTAAGTTAGTTAGGTAGCTAACGCAGCTGTGGGCGAATGGCAACAGGAAGCCACGCAATTGTTTAACGTTACTGTTGCTATCAGCCAAGTTGCTTAACTAGATAAATGTCCTATGTAAGTAACGTTAGTAACGTCGGTGAAGTTACTGTAACTTTAGTCTAACTGTTACTCTGATAACGGAACTGGAAGCATTTTACAGTAACGTTACACGTCAAAACTCTAACGTTACTTCAGTGAAACAAAACGTACTCATTCACTCAAAAAGTACATGAATCAAAGTAACAAAAGCACATGTAATTAAATAATTTCCTCAAAGACAGGAAAGCAGTTTCCTGTTGTTGTTGTTGTATGAATGGCTGTCCCTCTTTTGTTGTTGTTTCACATTCAGGAGGTCATTGTGGACTTTGAAGCCCACACCATTTCAGCCAACGACTTCAATGGCGTCAAGAAACTCTTACAACAGGTTCGGGACAGTATTTGTGTTACATCGAAATTATCACGCTCCTATGTAACGTTAATATAACATGGTCTCACTGATGTCACTTCTGTTATGTTTGGATATAGGTCTTCCTGAAGGCTCATGTAAATACATCAGAAATGGCGGACATCATCATTCAACAGAATCACATTGGAAGTGTCATCAAGGTGAGCTACTCAGCAGTTTAATCTCATCTCGCATGTTACATAGTGTTGTGTCGTTCATAAGACCTAATCGTGTATATGACTCGGGAGGAACGTGTTGTCTCAGTGAGTAATTCGTTCATATTCACACATGCGTGAAGGATCTTGGACTCTTACATTCACTCGTCACACGGCAGCTGCATGGGCTCCGTCAGCACAAGAAACAGAATTGATTAGTTCACGACTCTCAACTGTGGGTCTGTTTGAGTCGTTCATTTATCACGTGACAGCTACTGTGGAGCAGGAATGAACGACTCGTTCACCGCTCACATGGGTCTTACTCAGTCTTTCGTTCACTCGAGTGCTGCCAGCACCTGAGAATGAGAGGCAGGTCGGCTGTCAGGTAACAGTCACTGGACTGACATTATATCTAATATCTATTTTGTGACATTTAATAAAAATTAATGTTATTACAGCGCAGTTATGTTGTGTTAAGTTATAGTTTTAACACAGCCGCACCGTAACTTTAGTCCTGCTAGTGTTTACAGCCAACAGCTGATGAGAGTTGTTCTGGGTCCACTTCAGAGTTATACCTGGAGCCGAATTACCTCAGTTCGTCTCCTATCCAAAACAAACGGACCCGGCCATTAAAACATGAAAACACAGCCAGGTAACAACGTTAGCGTTAGCCCTGTAAACAGCTAACAGCTGATCCAGGTCCGCCAGAGAACGCAATGTAACCCTTTCTCTTTCAACAGAGCTGTGCTGTTGTTTCACAGCTCGTGACTGGTGAACGACCTGCCGTGTTTGAGAGCGATGCGCTCATGTGTGTTTCTCTGGCTCCAGAATCCGGACCTGATGTGGCCCATTCTGCGTCCAGAACTGCCAAACTGTTGGTTTATATAATGTGTTAATATTTCTTTGTTCCTCTCTCTGTGCTGGAGTTCTTTAAGAACTTGGTGGCTTGATCCAGATTATTATTAAATTGGTTGAATTTTAATAAATGTGTTTATTCATATAGTGTATCAAGCTTATTACTTCAATATATTTACTGTAAATCTGATTTTTATTTTACTCATGGATAGGGACATTAGGCTACTGTATGAATGAGCACTTTAGAGATAATGAAAGTAATTATATACATAAGCCTTTATATGGCTGGTCTGGTTGTATACTCTGGAAAGATTGTGAAAATGGAAGGATATAGTGGTGATTACATATTGACAACACATTTGTGGTTTTTACATGGTTTGAATTTGGTTGTGGGCCCAGGGGGGTTTATATAATGATGATATACAGTAATCAAGAGGTGAATTTGTGCATTATACTTTGTCATATAAAACAAGCCAGGCAGCGTTCTGTTTTTGTTTTTTAATCGCCCACTAGAGGGCTGCAGCGCTGCAATAGCCTAGTTCAAATGAACGAAATGACTCAAAAAAAGATCAGGTCATTTTAATGAACGAGATTTGAATGAACGAGTCTCTCAAAAGAGTCTAACTTGCCATCACTAATGTTACAGGTGACTTTAACAGCAGTTTCAGCTCTAACATGTATCCACATCTCTTGTCTCTTCACTTTGCTCCAGCAAGCGGAGGTGCCAGAAGACAGCGATGATGACGACCCAGATGAAGTGTTTGGCTTCATCACTATGCTCAACCTCACAGAGAGAAAGGTAACACCACTCATGCACACCAACCTTACCTTAGAGACTTGCTGGGCTCTGATAATGTAGGAAATAAACGCATGTGATGCTGGTTCAAATAAAATGTCATTGTGTGTGTCTGATGCTGTTGATAGGATTTGCAGTGTGTGGAGGAGGTGAAGGAGCTTATTGTGAATCAGTGTGAGAAGAACTCCACCCACAGCGTGACGGAACAGCTAGAGCAGATCCTCAGTGACACCAGCAAGCCTGTAGGATTACTGCTCAGTGAGCGCTTCATCAACGTGCCTCCACAGATCGCCCTCCCACTGCACAAACAGCTCCAGTGAGTTCCACTCAGTCTCCTTATGTTCTCCTCAGTATTTCCTTTCAGGGAGTAATCTACTCTCAATCATGTTGTCACTGTTAAAAACAGCTACAACTCATACCTGTCAACATTGGAATTTGAAAATAAGGGGAATATTCAGCGGCCACCGTGCGTGCTGGCCGTTCCCCAAATACAGTCCACATAACTCTTAGATTTAGACAGGGTTCACAAAGTGATTCCTAAAATCACCACTAGGCAACCACTTGCTTTAAAATATCAGTGCAGCAATAGGTGCGTTCGAGATGACGGCGGCTGACTTTCGGCGACTTCATAGTCTAAGGTGAGCTGCAGGTGACTTGGTGAATTATTTCCCCTTAGATGTTACAGCGAATGCTCTACATACTGCCACCTGCTTTATCAGAGGGGAATGTAGCAAACATATCAAATAAACCCAGTGGTTTTTAATTTTTTTTTTAATTTTATTTATTTATTTTTTTAACCTGTCCTGCCCAGCAGCCTGGTATAGAGTATAATGACCTGGATACCATATTGTGCCAGACAGATTTTACTTTAACCAGAGAGTATTAAAATACTCCTTTGTCTGTTTTATTATTTATTTAATTATGTATTGATTTGTCATCGGGCCGGACAGGGGGGCAGACACGGGGATGGGGGGGCACAAACAGACAGCACAGAGAATGGACAACACCTGTAAGAGAAGGGGGATGGAAGGTGGGGACAACAGGAAAAAGCTGTGGAAAACAACAATTGCAGAAAGCAACGAAACCTGCAATAGAACAGAGAGGGGGGCTTGGGGAGGAGAAAAACAACAACAAACAAACAATAAAAATAATAATAGTAAAAGACGACCAGCCGAACAGCAGCAATAAACAGCTGACATAGTAAGACAACTAAGAGAAAAATGAAAACAAGAAACAGTCACACACACTAAATAAGCAACACAGCACAGCCACCAACCACAGTCACCAACCCCACAGCACCCTTTTTAAAGGTTTAAAATGGGGGTAGACAGGTATGCTACAGCTATGTTAAGGGCTTTTCATAAAGATTTGTGCAGAAAAGTAAACTGTGTAATTCTGTCCTTCAGGGAAGAAATAGCTGAAGCTCAGATGACGAATAAGCCAAGTGGGAGGTGTCACTATTGCCTGATGATCAGCAAGACCTGCAAAGAAGCAAGCAAGAGTATTCCAGCCAGAGGAGCTCCCAAAGAGGAATACATGTTTGTCAATGCAGAGGAGGAATTCTTCTATGAGGTAAAATTAAGTAAATGCAAGCAGAGTCTAAGATATTAACTAAATGTCTGATAAAATACAAGGGGCACTTTACATACAAGATTTGGATGATAATTTACTATCCGATGAGCTAAATCTGTGTGTGTTTTACCCTCTTATTCTTTAATATATTTATACTTCCAAAGAAGAAAGGAGCACAAAACATGTGTATTCATGTCTAAATATTCCTGTAGATTTAAGCATTGTCTGTATTCTCCTTACAGCAAGCCATCATAAAGTTCCACTACTCGGTCCAGGAAGAGGCAGACTCCTGCTTGAGTGGCAGGTGGTCGTTCGACGACATACCCATGAAACCCTTCCGGACAGTGATGCTGATACCAACAGACAGAATGTCTGCAATTATGGACAAACTCAAAGAATACCTAACTGTGTGAACCTCACAATAAACGGGCATCTACGCACACATTCAAGGCCTTCAGGCTGGTTTAATATAATATGTTTTGGTACTGTCAGCAACAGTTATGCCAGTGTTGTAAACCACATGTTGCACAGTGATTCTTTTTTTTTTTTTTCAGCAATTTTAAAGCAGATTTTACAAATTCTGGTTCACTTTTAAGATGCAGAAGAAAATTACCACATACCCTGTAGAAATATACAACGGTTATATCCTGTGAAAATGAAAAACTCAGCACTAAGTCATGTTTTAATAAAAATGGCTTTTGTTCATGACAAGATTATGAACCAAGACACAATTGTATAAGTTATTTGTGTTCATGACAACAGCTGATATGTGCGCTAGCCCAGTCTCAGCGGGCGGGGGGCAGGGGGGTCATTTGCCATCAAGTAAAATTACATTAATGCTTTTAAAATTGATAGATCCAGATCTTTTTAAACATAACTTGGTATAAATAACATTGTCATCTGGATTATTGACATCAATTCGAACATACTGTAGACATTTGTGTAAACAGGATAATCCTTGTTAATCATTTATAAATGTGTTATATCCATCTGCATGCCTTGACAATTGTTTGCTTTCTTAAGCTGGCAGAATATTATGTTTCAGTCTCAAAACCTTCCAAACCATGTTAACCTGAAGAGAAAGCTATACCAACACCTCTGAAGAAGGACAGCTTTGCATAAGAAAGGGAAAGTAGATGACAAATTACTACTATTGCAGCTTGTACATGCACAGTGTCTGTTATGCGCACTAGAGGCGTGATGGGATGTCCCCCCCCCCCCAACTGACAACACCATCTGCAGCTCATTAAAGTCTAACAATCTAAACAACCGTCAGGATATTCGCATTTCCAGACAGTGTTGAAGGGGAGAGCAGAGCTGGGGGGAAAGGTGAGAAACACGAAAACTTATTCAGATGCAAGCACTTAAGACAAAAAACATGCTGGCACAACTGTTGTATTTGACCACAACTAATAAAAAGGTGTTCATGATTTACTACATTTTGCAGCATTTCAATTCATTAGACAGCACCTTCACCTTCTGAAAATGTGATAATGATGGAGTAAACATTCTTTCTCATGCACATGTCAGTATCGGAACAACTTTTAAGCAACTGAATGTTATTACAGCCCCTGATTTGCTTTGACTAAACGTTATGCAAGCATAAATGCATTTGGTGATAGCCTAGATTTTGATATTTATGATTTTGCATCATTGAATCACACATCTGTCGTAAGACTGTGGCACCGCTGCAGCACTACTGTTGGCGTTGCTGCTGATTGCGATGGCTTTTTGTTTCTCGTCTTTACATTTTCTGGATCCATCTGGGTCCAACATGTCTTGCAGTATGTCTTTGCTTTCACTAGGTGGCAGATTGTAGAAAAAGTACAGTGGTGCCATTTGAATGTACCTAAAATGACAAAATAGAAATGGCATTATTTGTAAAAGATGAAAAACAGGTAAGAATATGGTTAATGCTTATTTTTTCATATATTTAAAAAAATCTAATGTGGAGAATATAAGAGGATTAAAAATATTTAAATTAAAATGTGACCGAATGGCTACATTTTTACAGTAATAACAAAAACTATCAAAACTTGTCTCACCAGTTCAGTGCATAAAAACATAAGCCAGGTGGACTCAGGTGGTTGAAATCATGACACACCTGATAGTGAGCTCAAAAAGGGATTAACTTACACTTCAGGGGAAATTTCAGAGACTGTTCTCATGCAGTTGTTCTTTGAAAGGGTGTACTCGTGGAAAACAACCCACTCTGGCAGCCCCAGCTTGTGTGACTGAGCACCGTAGCCGGACAGCGGGTGCACCTGGGCCATGTGCTTGTGTGTCAGAATGAAGTAGTTTCCTGATCCGTCAACATCTCGAGCAATCTATGAAGAGGAACTCTGTGAACTTAAATACAATTGAATTGCTGGAGGCAAATTCATTAATACTGACATTTCTTGCTTCCATTATACCTGCATGAAGAACCCAGCCAACAGAGCTCTTTTAATGTTGTGGGTGTTGGTCTTGGTTCCAAAGGAGGGCTCGGAGATGGGAAGCTCGATCCTGTTCAGAGTCTCAGTCAACTCTGATCTAATGACCTCAGCTGCCTTCAGGGCGGAATGATCCAGGAAATAGTCCTGGGACCACTTTTCAGCACTGAAGTCTGAAACATAGAGTGAAGAAGAATTTTGGACAAACTCAGTCATGCATTGAAACTCAGAAATTGGGTCACAGCATTAATTAAAACGTTCAGCTTGGATGAGGTCCAAGAGTGTCTACTACAATTAAACCACGTTCTT
Source organism: Micropterus dolomieu (assembly GCF_021292245.1). Taxonomy (NCBI): domain Eukaryota; kingdom Metazoa; phylum Chordata; class Actinopteri; order Centrarchiformes; family Centrarchidae; genus Micropterus; species Micropterus dolomieu. The sequence goes on from NC_060163.1 coordinate 18,140,338, forward strand.
TGTTACTTTCATTTTTAATCCCCAATTACAAATGTACATGTTGTAATTGAATGTACATGGTTTTCCACCTAATGTTTTTTTCAAAATCGCTTTATTATTTTCTCAGGATTTATGTATTCATACATCTTTCATTTAAAATTTATTCTAATGCTTTATTTAATGTGAAGCATTTTTGACATGGTCTCTTTAATTTTTAAAATAATCTCATGTAATTTTGGTTTTGAATCTTCTGTTTTTACTTCCTTATAAAAAGACATTTAAAGCACTTTAAAAGTGCCTCAGTGTATGAATTGGTATGATGACACTAGGTTATATGTTACAAAATGTTTAAATTGTTTTGCTGCTTTGCCTCAGTGAAGAACATATTCAGAAACACTGCTGTAAGGATGCACCCGGGTATGACCCATTATTGCAGCATGTCTAAAAATGTCTTATTTTACTGTAAATTGGCTCTGTCCACTAACTGTGTCTTACATTGGTCTTTCTGGCTTTGTTTGAAGGCATTGTAGATGTTTATGAGGGTGAAGTGATCGCCTTCAGGGTGCTGGAACTTTCTTAGACACTGGACTGCCTCGTGGGTCATGCCAGCAGGTGGCTCCAGGAAGCAACATGGCGCTAAAAGACAAGGAAACAATGGAGGTCAGCATCACTGAGACAGGCCACTTACCAAAGATCACCTGGTTCAGTGAGAGAAACTACAGCTTTGTACATCTGCAAAAAAAAACTACTACAACAATAAATTTATGAACCAGTCAAGTAGGTTCTTCACTCTTGTAACAAATCAAACTAAAGTTACACACACGAACCTGACAGCATTGCTGCGATCGTCAGCATCTCACTCACACAGTCAAACTCGCAGGATGCAACCAGCGCTTTGGCCGTCTGAGGGTCCAGAGGGATTTCAGACATTATAATGCCAATCTCAGACAAGTTGCCATCATCATCTAAAGCTGCGAGGTAATCCAGCTCCTCCAATGCCTGCATGAGACCCTCGGGATCTGTAACCAGCAAACAGCGTTAGTTTGACATGTAAATTCCATAATTCAAAAAGAACTGCAAATAGTAGTGTCACAACATTTGTGCATCTTTTTTTGGGGAGGGGCATTTTATTTTAATATGCTGGGAATTCCCACCAGGCCCCATTGCCCCACAAGTGGTACTTTCTAAAAAAGACACTAAGATGAGATGAATTTGCTGAAAATATCACATAGAATGTACCATTTCTCACAAGGATTCTCTTCTCTTATACAAACACCAACTTATGCCATCACAATCACCCATAATGATGTATGTATATAAGGGTGAGTAACTTCCATGACAAATTTGGCAAAAATGTAGAGATATTACAGTATATTTTGCCTCTACTTCCCCTTCATTGTACTTGTACTGCCCTAACGAGACATCTTGTATAATCGTTAATGAGCTGGCCTCTTTTAGCCTGTTCTGTTCATGTTAGGGTGGGTCAGAGCTCAGACAATAGTTAGTAGCAGGGCCCTGTCAGCTCAGCTAAATCATGGCTGACTGGGCCCAAACAGCTATACAGAGCAATCTGTACTTCTCATCTGTAATTCCACTGCCCAAAAAAGCCTTCCCACATACACCACTGTGGCTGTGTTTTAGGGTGGAAGAGAGATGCTGTCTGTGGGAACCAGTAACCTGATAATAAAAAAGTGGTGATGTTGTGCCGGCTAACCTGGTCTGTCGATGAAATCGCACTGTGCAAGGCCGGCTATCTCCATCCTTTTCAGGAAAAGGACTGTTGGTGTGATGTTGGACTCCAAGATCTGTGGGGATTTCTCTACAGGAAGCTGGGTATCTTCTGGATACAGGCAGAAACATTTACCTGGGAAATACATTGAACTAGATTCACTAACTCATCATTAACTGTCACTAACTCATCATTAACTTAATCTGATGTTGTTCTTCCAGCATTATTATAGTAAAGATTCCAGGATGTTTTACCATGTCTGAGTTTGACATCATCAGAAAGAAACCTTTTTTATCCTTTTAAACTTGTTTAAGTGTCATCTAGCAAGCAGATTGTCAGACATACCGGTTGGTCCAGACAGCTGCTTGCGTAGGTCTGCCTGACATTGACTGACAGGTTGAAGTACCTCCGAGTTAGCTCTTATTCTTGGATTGTACACCTACACAGTCCAGAGTACAGAGTTAATATCAGCATATTACTCATTGCAGGTAAATATGTTTGGTTGGAAATAACGTACCATCTTTTTCTGGACTCCTGTGTCAATGACAAAGTTGACAGACTCTGTAGGCCACCACATATCCTCCCCCTGTTGGGTAGAGAGGAAAACCCTCCTGGACCTCTTGGAGCCTGGTTGCTCAGTCAGGACAGGCAGTAACCCTCCCTTGCCTGGGCACAGGACCACAGAAACCATCTGGCCCAGCTCCGCACCCAGCCTGGTGCCCTCTCTCCGGAGAATGCTGTAGGCACAATGAACGTCCTGAAGAAGAGATTGCAAGCAAAGTAGAGAGAAGTGTGTTAAAGCAGTCTCAGCTTTGCTCCCATGAAACCACTCGTAAAAAAAAAAAAAAAATCTCTTACCTCAGCCGAGGCAAAAAACACTACAACATCTCCCTCCTCTTTGGTTCGATGGATCTCCAGCACCAGTCTCAGTGCTGAATAGAAGGAGTCTTTGTTGCCGCTGTTGCTGTGCACCACCTCAGCAGGACACGAGACCTCCAGACCGATGAGCGGGATGCTGCCGTAGTGGCTCAGCAGCTTGTCGGTCATGGGTGGGATGGTGAGGACCACTACTCTAAGCTCATGCCTCTGCAGCAGGATGTCCTTGAGGAGACCCAGCAGTATGTCTGTGCTAACTGTCCTCTCGTGGGCCTGATCAATGATAATGACCCCGTAGTGCTCCAGAAAAGGGTCTGACATCATCTCTCTCAGCAGCATGTCATCAGTGCAGTACCTGAGTGATAAAAGCCACCAGAGGGGTTAATAGTGGACGCGGTGAAAATGGCAACTTCAGGATAATAGCTACTTTTCTCAAAAATTGCAATGATATTAAATACAGAAAAGACTCTCAAATCCTCACATTTGAGAAGATGGAACCAGTGAATGTTTGGCATTTTGGCCAATAACTGAATGACATTGTTCTATCACAAAGACGTTTTTGATTTATTGTGATGAGCAGCATCTCCTATGACTCTCTTAAGTTCTTCATCTACGCTGAAGCAGAATCTTCACAGGGGGTCCGTGTGTGTGTACCATTCATGATGTGAGTGAGGAGCACAGGAGAGGAAAGGATTAAGAGTGACAGAGATGGTTTGTTGATGATATTAAAATTACATTCAAACGTGCTGCTGCTGGCTGTGAAATAGACAGACGGAGAGCTTGTCAACAAACCTCAAAACAGTGTCGGAGGAGCAGCAGGTCTCCAGAGGGATTGTGTAGCCCACTTCGTGGCCTATGTTGACGTCCATTTCATCAGCCACACGTAAGGCCAGATCTACAGCCTGCTGTCTGTTGGTCTGTGTGCACACAACCATGCCGTGCTGGTACTGTGCAGTCAGACAGAACTGTGCACACCACTGAGGGATCTGGAAGAGAATAATCACTAAATGTTCAACTTTCCCACGTCATTGCATGTCTTGGCTTTGCTTCAGAGTAAAAATTCTGCATCACAAAGAACACTTTCCATTTGCATAAACTCAGTAGCAAGTATCCTTTTAGGATCGTACTACCAGCTTTTGTTCAAGCACACAGCAAAACAAACAGTGACAGGAGATATCCTATAGTATTATCGCTCATAATGCAAAATTGCTTTGGCAGCATGAGGCGGCTCCAGCGGATCAGGGCTTAGCAGCAGGAGGTCCCCTAACACCCCTGCTGGAGCCTTTGTGAAGCTTTCCTGTCAGGCTGGCTAGAGCTTGGACAGCCCCACAGTGACACAACAGCATCTGCTGAGCTGGGCAGCCTGTTCACACAAGCTCGAATAATGGCACTCTTTACATGTCAAAGTACAAACAAAAAAGTAAATAAATAAAACATATCACAGGAACCACAACTGTGTCAAACAGAGAAGTTGTGCTGTTTAGTAGATAAACAAGGCAGTGCTGGGCAGAAAAACACAACTGAAAGGGTTTATGTCACATTTAAAATCAAATCAAGGGAAGCAGACATCTCACATTTGATAGACTGAATAGGCTGGACTGAGTAAGTGGCAAAAGTATGCATGTAATTCATACAAATTGCATTATGCTTTGGTATTTGGGTCTAGTCTGAAGGAAGTGAAAATGTCCCTGAACAGAGAAAAACATGCAGTATTCTTTAACTCTAATGCCCCGAGGTCACAGAGAAGCTCCAAAATTACTTTCCATGTAGATGAGAGCAATTGAAGCATCTACTTAAATCAGAATTGAATGTGAACTTTTCTTTAATATAATAAACTGTTTTTGAAAGACACTTGCCATCTTTGTCATCCTTTCTGTTTACTCCTTTCATAATAAAGATATTCATATTATTGACCATAGAGTCTTACCTGTGTACTCCTCCCAGTCTTTGCTGTCCCAGACACAATAACCAGTTGGTTGTTTGCCAGAGCATCTTCAAACTCACACCTGACATTCCAGACTGGCAGAGTCTTCCTCTCTTTTAGTAATTTGTAGTAACGTGAGGAAAAGGGCAAGCCATCGAACTGATTTATCTCCAGATCATCTCCAAACCCAAATGAATCTTCCGGAGGACATTCCTCACTTTCAGCGTGAATGTCAGGCTCCGCTGAATTATTTATCTCCGACATGACACATATATTTGTTAATCCGGCCAGGACCACAGAAAGGTTTCCCTACCACTCCAGCTAAGCGTCCATTTCGTTTTTAGCGAAATATTTTAACACCGATACCTTTTCGCGCCATCTATAGCATACAACATAACATAAATTCTCGTACTTGAACGGAACAATGAACACAACCTCTCTACTAGGTGTCTTAATTGTGAAAACTATATTTGCTAAGCTATTCAAAGTTGTTCTGTTTGGAGTGGACTGACGCGTAGTGCGCACCGGTGCGTAATTTCTCCCCAGCGTGGCTTCACACGTGTTGTGATTTGCATACTGTAGGGCTGCATATTCCCCACTGAGCAATGTCCACGAGTTTGTCATAATCGCCTGCTTATCCAAAATAATCACGTGCGAAGTAGCGAGAACTATGACGCCAGTGTTCCCAAATGTCAAATTCCAAATATCCACAAAAAGCGTCTTCCTTTTCACGTCTGGTTTAAATTAATAGGTGTACTTCATTTGTGTGCTATATAATCTCTGAAGTAGTCAGAATACAGCATGTATAAAAGCTAATGTCTGCCACTTGAAAAAAGATAGATAAATACACCAATAAACCACCACGTTTCCCCTCATAATTACTATATATTACATTATTATTATGAATCATTATCTCAAGTTATAATTATGATATAGTAAGCCGTACATATTTTAATTTTTTAACTTTTTTTTATTAGATGTGAAACACTTATCATTGGTAGGCAATTTATTTCAGAAGCATTTTTGTAATATTTGTTCAAATTCTCTTTACATCACACAATAGCAATCAATACATGACATGATCTAACACAAAGATGAAACAAATCAGGTATCTGTGGCTATTACAAGGCTGTAAAAAATCATTTGGTTTGAATAAAATGATTAGCTGGGCTAATTGTCTGTCTACCTACCTGCGCGCTCTCTTCCTGTGCACTCACTGCGCATGACTATCCGTTTTAGTGGAGTGGATTTGGAGGGAGAAATAATTGGAGGGAGTTGGATTTTAGTGGTTGGATACTTTAAAAATGTTGCTAGTTTCTCCAAGTTGCCTGGCATAGCTTTAATGGAACTTTTCTAAACACTTAAGTTTCTCAGTCATTATTAGTCTAGTTTGAATGAATTCGTAGGAACCTTTCTAAATATCAACGAAGCTTGTTAAACATCAAACAAGCCTTTCAACTCTACTGTCTGTAAAAATGCAGCCTACTTGTCCAATAGTAAACAAGAACATACATACATGTAAATGATTTCAATAAACCCAAGTGCAGTTGAGCACCAAGCACAGAATTTTGAGAACCTTCATGTCTAATTTGTTAATAGTTTTTGGCCTTTGCATCCCAACCCCCTTCATTTTTCTGACAAATAAAATCTGTCTGGAGCTGCGACTTTGTAATTAGATGATGTTGGCCAAGGCTGCTTTCAGAAGGTTCTCGTCAGTGACACTGCATCCTTGTTATCATGTGGACTTGCTTCGATTTCTCATTAGCAACAATTTTCTTTTGACCTACTGTTGTTATTGAACATCCTTTTAATCACACACGCTCGACTCCACCAGGTTAGCACCAGCAAATCCTGACAGTGAACACATAACTCTACACTTGTATTTATTGATTGAATCAGTATTTGTACCTCTTACAAAGACATCGTCAAATTGCTTTTAGACAAAGGCTCGGGCGGTTGAACTAAGCTAGGCTGCTTCAGATGTCAGCCTTAAATGGTTAAACTAATTTGAAACCTTGTGAACCTTCTGAAAATAAAGACGTGAAATGTTTAAAATGTTCAATTACACTTACCTCTACGTTCTGCATTCAATATTGTGGTTGCACTTTGGCTCAAGCACAAATGCCAGAGGCTTTTGAGAAAAAGGTTACTTTTTGTAGATACTAAGCAATTCAGGTTTGAAAATGTGATACAATATGAAATCTGTCTTTGTCTTCTTACAAAGCAGGACAGCTGTAGTGAAATTGTTTGTGTGCCTGAAGACTGTGTTTTCTATTTTAGCATTCAAATGGGCTTTTAACAAAGAAATAATTGTTTCTCTCATACAATTGATTTTTCACATGATGCAAGTCTTACTGAAAACATGCATGCTGTGTAAAACAACAATATAGGATCAATAACAAAAATGTTCTTCAGTGTTTGAAAAACAGTTTTACTACTACTGCTTGAGTGTTCAAAATACAATGACCCGACATTGACACTTTAAATGTTTTCTTTACATATAACGTATCAAACAATCATTATTTAAAAGCATTCTCCATGGAAATGTGTTCACCTGTAACACAACATATGAGTAACACAAGGACATAACATACAGTCAGGTGACTGGACTCAAATACTGTCTATTAGTACATGGACACATAGCATTGACAAAGCAAAATAAACAAAGCAATGAATTTTAAACTATTGTGTTATTAAAAAGATAACAGTATCAAAAGTAACAAAAGTTTAAAGTCAGTTCTCAGCCTACATATTTGTGAACAAGAGCTGTGCTTAAAGGAAATGTTGCTCAGTGTGAATGTATATACACTGCATTGCAATCCAGTAAAGCAATAATTCTACAAAAAACAATATAACACTGTTCAATTACCACAAATCCGATTTATGCAGGATTTTGTATCTGACATGTAGATTGGCTTTAAAAAAAACAAATCTCAATAGCCAAATTAAAAAGGTACAAAAATAGAAAATGAATAACTGCCACAGTTACTGGTGGCTCAATGTACACTGAGTAACCACTAAACTTCATTTCGGTGGCAGACGTGTCCGTGTCAACCGAAACGGCCATTTCCCATCACAGAAAAACATGATTTAAAATCTACACATGGACACTATAGCCAGACACTGGCTGTTTACATGTGAGTGCCTCCATGACGCCTGTATGGCCACAACTTTAAGAAAGTCCTTAGTGATTCCATAATTTAATTACAGAGTTTCACACATAGTCCTTGGTGTAGACAGGCACAGAGGGGAAAAACTCAAAAACACACATGACCTTTAGCAGAGGATTATTTCAGAGACGTTTACCCTCTCTGAGGGATGAATGCTTCCTTGGTGTCAGCTCATTTTAGATCCATGTTCAGTTCATACATCAGTACCCAGATCCCTCAAGTGAGATTCTTGGGGCTTGTTAATGAAAAAGGAAACGACAATGACATTTCACAATTCAAACTGTTACCTTTCTGATATATAAATGCAGAGGCACCATACCTGAATTTCAGCTGTCTGTGAAAACAACAGCCCCTCTTTCCCAATTGCAGAGCACATTGCAGAACTGTTGCAGCAATACCACTTTTTCTTTTTTGGTGGTTGTTTCAAGCCTTGTCAGATTGGCTCAAAGTTGCTACAGAGAGCATTACCCTTCAACAAAAAACTCACTTGTTTCTAAATGAAATACTAAGTGTTGTTTGAAGTTTTCTCTGTTCTCATCTGTCATTGCACAATACTCTTTTTCAATTCTTCCTGTAGCATACAGAACAAAACCATAATGTAAAGGATTCCCTTCATCAAAACACATTTCATAACAACATTTCTGCAATCAGAATTTCACAGATTGGCTTTTTTCTTTCTAAATCTCCTGCCACTCTCCTTAAAAATCAGATTCTATGAAAAACTACTATTTTGAAACTGTCGCAAACACCAAATTAAAAATTCTAAATTGCTACCGTGTAGTAAAAGTGTCTAGCACAGTGCACTGCGTGGCAATAAATACAGAATATAAATACTTTACATGTACCTGAGCTCAGACTCGTAGCACCATTCAGAGACAGAGCACCAAAGGGACACGGCAGATTTCCTGATTAAAAACTCAGAGAAGCCACCATCTTTTTAAGGTTTTCAGAGTTTTCATAGTGCAAATTCTTTAGTGTCTTATCACAACAATGTCCCTTCTGGCCAAAGTCTCAGCTGCTGTATTTGACGTTGGCAATTATGCAAGGCTTTGGTAGTGTTGGGGGTTGCTTGGGACTGGGTCTAGAGGAGGGAGAAAGGTGATACAAATAATATGTCTGTGAGCGATACAAGCTTAAGTGTTGTTTTGAAATAAATTTAGTGAAAGTTGGAACTCACCTGTTGGGACGTGGGATAGGGCGCATTGGTCTGGTTACACCAGGTACTGGTGCAGGGCTACAAACAGCAGAGGGCCCTTGGACTACATTGTGGCCCTGCACTTCAGATGGACTGCGAACCAGACGAGAGCTCCTTGGATCAGCAGGAAGGGGTTTCTGAGGAGGACTGGGCTTCTCGAACTCCTGACAAAGAACAGACATGTCAACATAATAACTGAGAATCTCCACCAGGTGGCACTCACAGGCAGGAAATTATGTGTCCTCCTCTTCCAGGCATCACAGCAGCCCTGCAAACGCAACTTGTGATGAAGAATTGTCATGTGGTTTTAATCTTCACTAGAAGACTGAGATCATGATAAAGACCTGTTACCTAGCCCCCATCTGGTCTCCATTCACTTCCTCCTCTTCTCCTTGTTTGGAGAGAAGCCTCCTCAAACATCACAGAGAGGAAGGAGCCAGAAAAACTGAACCTCAGACCTCACTCACTCATGGATTTGTGTCTGCTGATTCAAAACATCATTCCTTTGTCAGAGTTAAATTTGACCTAATTGAAGGAGCCTCTGAACTGAATCTCAGTGACAACTGCATGCTGTCAGTGAAGTCTCTAATGCAGGATATTTCCTCTGTTTGCATCCATAAGCTCAAGTATCATGACAATCTGAACTATTGAAGTACTGTTACTAATTCATCACATTGACAGCCAATACTGTCATGCAATGGGGCCAACTTGAGTTCCATCCAAAAATATCAGAACAATATCAAATGGTAGTGAAGCAGAATGCAGGCAAATGAAAAGAGCATGTCTGATAAGGTGATTTATAGGCACAGAATATTACTGCAGCTTCACCTTGGAATAACCAAACCCAAGTCTGTCTAAAAACCTCCCAGCTACATCAGGTGAAGGTCTCCCATTAGACTATGCTGCCATGCCTCCAGCAGAGAGCTGTGGAGAAAAAAGAGCTTTGTCAATGTCTTGGAGCTGCCAAACAGCTGCTAAAGATGTCGGTGATGTCCGCTGCCAACATGCATCACTTTCAGTTTCACACACTGACATTTAATAGAAACAGCTAAGAGGGAAAATCTACTTCCTGAAGTGGAAACACTGCCAAGAGCTGCTGCACTTCACCTGTTGTACAGGTGTATGATAACCAAGAACCTCTGTAAAACTGAATGGAGTTCTTTCTGTAAATGGCTCTGAAAACTATATTGTACAGTTGAAGAAAAATGACTCCAATTAGCTTTTGGTGATGACACCAGCCTCCACATGTCCAAGGGAGTTACATTGTTAAAAAAGATATATTTAATAGCGCATACTGTCCCTGAATAAATAGTGTAAAAAATAAGTAAGTATAGTAATAGGACATTGTGAAAAGACCTCTATCAGTGTAAATGGAGTAATTGTAATTGAGTAATGTAATGCTCTTTATGGAATAATGATATATTCCATTGCACACAGTCATAACATTTATTAGCTCCAGAACAGTATTGTGTTTTAAAGCCAGACCTCCTCTGTGACCCCTCCATTAATCTTAACAAGATTAGAATGTCATTTTGTGTTTAATACACCTCTAAATAGCTGGATCCAGGTGGTGTGGCATCGCTTTCACCTCATCTCCCCTTTGGCATAATTTTTAGTGTCCTTATAAAGGCTGGACTGTGATCCCTCACATAAATTGCAATCAACTCAGGACTAGGTTCAGGCTGGAACTCATTGCTGATTTTTTATCCGCATTTCATCCTTTCCTCTTTTTTTCCAAATAATTTGTCTATTTGCAGTGCAAGGGCTGCAACTAATGATTATTTTCAATAGCCGTCCCTCTCTCCCTTTTTTTCTTGATTAATTCAGAGGCCAAGGTGACCGCTTCAGATTTCTTGTTTTGTCCAACCAACGATCTAAAACCAAAAGGTATTCACTTTACACTTATATAAAACAGAAAAAAGGGAACAAATCGACACGTTTCATAGGCTGGAACCAGCAAATACTTGCAGTTTCTTCCTAAACAAATGACTTGAAAATGTATTGATTATCTTTGATTAATCAACTCCTTCCCTCATTAGCTAAAGCCTACCTCTGTCTCTTTATCCCTTTGTCTTTCCGTCTGTTTGATCCTCTCTCACTTTGGGTCCTTCTGTCTCACTTGCCCACAGGGTACAAGTCAAACTGGATTAAAGGCAAATAAGAGTCTTTGAGAATCACTGAGTGAGAGGGATTTAACACCAGGAACCTCTGGCTTTCTCTTCCCCTCAGCTCCGACAGTCTGCAATGCTATAACTAAACTCCATGGAATACTAGTGCCAGTAAATTTACCACCCTGTGATATTTGGACATACTTGCTCACTCCAGTTGCTGTTTCATCTTTTCTGGCTCCATTTCCATTATTTATGTGGTGGTTTGTATTGTAGAACTGAAGTCTTGCTTGGATGACACTAGCTCCCAGATTAACCTCATTATTTTATGAGACTGTGCATAACTGTCAACATGCATATACTATATTGGACACAAAAGAACCATGAAAACGGTTGACATCACAACACCCGTCTGAAGGTGCAGTGAACAACATCATTTCCCTGGTTAGGTATAATTGGTTGTATTAGTAAGTAAAGGTTCCCCAGACCTAGGGGACAAATTACAGTGGGTAAGATCATCAAATAAAATTTTTACAACTGAGGGAACAGGGAACTCACGCACCATGACCATCCTGCAGGAGTTATGGCGTGACACACTGCGAAATGACGCGCCCCTCTGTGCCACATGAATGTGAGGTGGAGGAACCGGGGGTCTTGGCTGCCCAGGGCCAGGGGAGAGAGACAGGGTCAGAGTCAGAGGGACAGGGTGGCTGAGGTGAACTGGAGGGCACTGGGGCAGTCTGTGCAGGCTGTGGGAGGGGTAGGGGGCCGGTGGGAGCACAGTCTCTGGGCCCCGGTGAGGAGGCTGCAGAAAGATGAAAGAGAACCAGAAGAGTCAGTCAATCTGCTTCATATCAGAAACAGTCATGTTAACCTCCTCCTCTCCCTCCGCCGTTCTTCCTGACGATATCAAAGATGTATAAATCAAACGCTCCCATTTGCCTGCTCGCTATTCCCCAACTCCTCTTCAGGTAACCTATCCAAGGGAAAGACCAAGACTGTGCCGTAAGCACTCACTTGGTCTCATTCAAAGGTGGACACAGCTGAAGAGCCCACACACACTCCCACTGAGACAGCTCAGACACAGAAAAGAGCCAAAATATGGGTATGCCTAGTATGTAGACCTGGCCAGGTGTGCACACCTCACAAACACACAATGTAACACATACAAAGGCATGCACACATGCGCTCATGTGGCTCTTGACAACTGGAAAATGACCTCACCTGCACTGTGCCTACATCAAACAGCCTCACATGCTTTCTCTTCTTACCATTGACCCCAAATGAAAACCACATGCTACTAACTAAAAACACCAATGTCATGGTAATTCACTACAGCTTGCCTCACTCGAGAGCCACCATGCAGCGCAAATGTCAATTCTGACACAGCTCCTCTTATTTCAGCATCCCTAACTCAATCGATCACAAGTCTCTTTCCATTACAAAGCATGTCAGGGCATTAATGGAGTAGTTAAGGCATACAGTGATGTAGGCACACAAGTCATTACAGCAAAATCCCTGCTCTGTCTTGCAATTATCAGTGACAGGATGACTTTACATCTCAAGTAAGCTACCGCCTCAACATTCTTCATGTGGGATACTCACAGCTAAATCAATTTCTCTCTTAATAATAAACTTTATTTGTAGAGCACTTTTCAAAAACAAAGTGCTTCAACAAGACAACAATACCCAGAAGACAACAATACAAGCAAGAAAACATTGACCAAAAATAGACCAAAATACACGTTTAAGATAAATATAAAATAAGTAAAATAGAATAAAATAAAAGGGATAAGTCAAAAGGTCTCTTAACAGGCAGCTGTTAATGACAAGAACTGTATTCAAGTGTTGCTAACACAATGCTCACCACAGACTCCATTATCAATACCTCCTCCACATGTCCACATAGAGAGGGATAATTAAATTGGATTTGAACGAGCTGCTATTTGGGTGAAAACAACACGACAATCCTGCATGGATCATCTGCTGGTAAGCATTTGTTTGAGTCAGATATTGAACCAAAATCTTGTCCTATGAGCCAAATATGATCTGTATGTTTGTAGTGGGCCTGTCAAGCAAAGATGTGTGCTCTGGTGACCTTGAAGATTGTAGAGCTGTGTGGCAGAGGTGGTGCTGGTCGAGATGGAGACATGGTGCTCACTGATGGAGGCTGGGTAGGAGCGGATGGTCCGCTGATTGCAGCGCTTACTGATCTGGAATTTAAAGAAGGAAATTATATATCTTCTATAATATTTACAAATTATTTAATTATCATGTTCTGAAAAAGCACCTGAGCTTCTCAATTGGGTTCTTTTTACTGGTGAAGAGCAGACCCAGTAGAGTTTTTCTCTTGATGCAGATGATTAGACCAGCTCCCAGGGCAGTGAGGAGAGCCACCAGGATGCCCACTGTTAGATTCCCGCTGTCTGCTCAGAAATACATACGGAAGTCAGACTTTTATCTGTAAACATTTCCGCAGACTTGTCTTTCAAGTTTTAATGTTTGCAGTCTGAAACTCTTCACGGTTTTCTGCAGAGATAAACACAGTTTTGTGGAAAAAACCAAACTTTTAGGATTCACTTTGCTCCTGAGAATTGAGCCATTGATACATTACTTTATAAAGTACTTTAAATGCTCAAGCTACAATAAATCAACCATTTGATGTACTTGAGTTGCAACTGTTTACTTACCGGCTAATCTGATGGGGCCACTGTCCGCACTTCCTCCAAAACCTGCCTTGTCACAGAATGGAGGCGCCCAGTGAGCCTCACAGTGACAGTTTTTGTTGTTGTTGCACACCTGCAGTATATTTAAAAAGGACAATTAACTGTTAGATGAGCCCAAAATGCATCATCATTATGCAGCTTCTGCACCCATCGGGCTACAGTGCATACGCTTAAGACAAATGAGTTATGTTCATAAAATTGGATTCAAACTTGAGTGACAACACTACGGCTGCAAATAATGGTTATTTTCATTATGGATTAATCTACAGATTGTTTGTCAATAAATCCAATAATTCATCTACAACCAGGACCCCAGGGTGACCACTTTGAAATGCACGTTTTCTCTAACCAACTGTCAACCCCTCTCCAAAATCTGTTAACATTTATATAAATAAGAGAAAAGAAGCAATTCCTCACATTTGACACTCTGGAATCATTGAACATTTGGGATTTTTGCTTGAGAATTGACTTTGAACGATTCATTGTTTATTTAAATTATTCCTAATTAATTTTCTGTCTGCGATGTTTCAACCCTAGACATCACAGTCAACAAATACTCATGATGCAGTTGCTCTATTTGCCAGCCAGCACTGTTAGGCTCCACATCATGAAGACGTCTGGTATACAACCCAGCGACTTTTGGCCTCATACCACATTTTTATCTCGGTCTCTCTTGTCTTTCTGCCCTGCGGAGTAGAGGAATGGTAATGTCTAAGAGGATTCCCCAGCAGGGTAATATGAAGCAGGTGAGGGCCTCTTTCCAAGGCAACATCTTGATCTAATCTGTGCATGCAGGGGTGCCCTGTCTCCTTGTGTAAAACAGTCCTTAGAGCTTTATAGATATGTCTTAATTGGAAATAGACAAACAAATATGACGTTTAATCACTGGAGACATTTCATTTTAAGAGATAGTAAAAACAGTTTCCTCTGTAGCTTTGATGAAGGAGCAACTTTACCAGTCACAGTCTGGACCTACCAGTGAATTTAAGGGTAATACCACAAAGCCACATATTTCATCTCAGACAGGACCACCCATAGACGTTTGATGGGTGGCATGTAAGAAAAATCCAATATACATGCTCCCCAGCTCAAAGTCAAACTGTGTGTCACTGCTCTTAGTGTTTGGCCTAATAAAGCCTGGCCTTCAGATGTCAACACAGTTTTGGGACAAGGACGAATGCCTAAGAGTATGATGACCAGCACTTAAAGCTGAGCATAAATGAAGCCATTATATGTAATTCATTGAAACTTTCAGCAACCAGAATGATTGATTGCAAGGCATTGTAATGGCTCCCTACCCACCATATACTGGGCATTTTGAAAATTTTACACCCAAAATGAGCTTCTGTGTGAGGTAGGAATGGGATAGTAAAGTAAACAACCAATTTGGGTGGGGCTGTTTTGACAGCTATCACATCATCTTCACAACACTGAAATGGGATGAAAGGTCCTGTACTCACCCCTCGACCGCTGCACTTGGCTGAGCACTCATACACACCAAAAACACTGACGTTCTGGCACTGACGATTCAGACACATCTGAATCAGACAAAGACATTAAAAATTGACAATGTGAGCTCTAAGAGCATTTCAGTAATATTCTAAACCCTTTAATCTTTTAAGGGAAAAGACTAACAGATCCAGCTTTCTATTTTTATTTTAAATTTGCCACTAACAAACCAATTCAGTTATAAAACAGCATAGAAACAGCATGAAATATAATTATGTTAACACTGGGATTTTCCAATAAAACGAATTAAAGCTGCCTTTTAAAAGTTGTGTGATGTGGACTGTGGGCTCCTTAAAGGCACCACACCCACATACATTGAGGCTGAATTTGAAGATGAACTTGGCAGCACTGGGCACAAAGCGTAATGCCAGAACCCTTGACAAATGAGGGCTGAAGCTAGATCCTCCTTAAGGGTGGAGGCTCAAATTAGACTAAATGGAGAAACTGTATCATTGAAGTGACCAATGGCTGAATTGATGACCACTGGAAGATGCCAAACAGACTGAATAATGGTAAGTCAATTAAGTGTCTGAGTCTGTGCAAGTCTGAAATGACAAGAGGACACACCCTGAAGAACTTCTTACAAGGTCTTAGTCATGGCCTGTCACTCCACCTCCACTCTTATTTCCCAGCATTTGGGAAATACATTTTGAGTGTTTTTGCAGTCTTACAGATAGCTAGGGTATCTTAAAACAATACTCACATACCCATATGTACACACTGAGACAATGGGTGAACGGTGACAAAATCTGCAGTCCTTAATCTGTACAAAAATGCATTCTAAAGTTCAGCCAAGTCAAATCAAGTGGGTCTCTTAGTTTTAAAAAATCCCTCTTTGTGGTACTAACCCACCACTGAAGCTCGATAAGGAATCAATGTCCAGGGAAACTAAGAGAATTTTGTACTAAAAAAAACAGTAACTTTTTAAGGGAATATTTTATTATCACCACTAAGTCTCACTATGAGCATATGGGCAGGTGAGAATTTTAAGATAGATTTTAAGATTAAAAAAAAGTAGAAGTAGAAGAACTTTGTAACAGAGGTTTTGAAAAGTGCTTTTACTTACTTTAATAGGGCTGTATTATTTAATAGAGTGAATCATACAGTCCAATACATTATGGTAATTAACTTTTATTACTTTATATACTGTTTGGTAGTTTATAATAACTAACAACTTATCACATTTTATAAACTGATCATTTGTAAAATCTTAATTTGCAAAGCTACCAAATCCAGCAGTGAGATAAATGAAAATGAAATGTAAAGTACCATAATAGTGTACTTAGGCACAGTACTGTCCACCACTGCTGATGAGTCAGTTGCATGCTGGATCGATTAGTGTGTTGAATGTGTATCTATACTGGCTATTTTTGACTGTCCCAGGCCTTAGCTCTCACCATTCCATCTCCACACTTGGTCCCCGTCAGGACCAGGCCGGGGTCGGGCATGTCATCACCCAAGTAGACATGTGTACCTCTGCACAGTATCCTTCCCCCTTCCTGCATGGGGATGTTTGTTTCTATGGAAACAGCGTTGGTACCAATTACTGGGCGGTTAGCTCCTCCTTGACACTGGATTTTGCCACATTTAGCATCTCTGTAAACAGAACGAACAACAGGGAGAATAACAATGTGATAATTAAATAACATGTCACTGTTTTTCCAAATGTGTATATATACACACAATTATTTTTTCTCTCACTCTTGCAGTCCAATTAGGGAAACTGCAGAACAAGCTATTTGTTTATGCTTTTTTCAGACCACAATCTGAAAGATTTTGTAACTTGAACTCGATTTCACCAAATTACGCCATAACCTTCAGTTAGAGCACAGCTAATAATTATTTCCATTGTTTAATGTTACATTTTGATTATTGATTTAAATTATGAAGAAAGCTCATCAAGTTGCCAGAGCGGATGTGAGGTCTTTAAATTACTTGTTTTATTTGAACTGTCAAAAATACAACGATATACAATTTCATAAAACAGCTGATATTCAGTAGTAGGCTGGAATCAACTTGGCATTTAGGCTTTTAGTTACTTAAGAAACTGATTGCTACAGCCTTAGTGAATCACAATCATTCCAGTCTCCACCCTAGCAAAAGTCCAGTCACATAAGCATGTTTAGTTATGCTCATACCAAGGACAATTTATTTTACACAAAGCAAGTACAGTATATGTTCTTCACTGCATTCCACAACTGACATATAATTAAATGCATTCACTGGTTTCTATGGGAACGTCAGGTCTTACTGTGCATCACATTTGGCAAAGGAGCCTTTGGAGTCCTTGCCACAGTTGCCATAGGGGTCTCCTGCTGAGTTGACCCTTTCAAAGCAGATGCCTGGAGCTGGCTTTGCTCCTACAAAATCCAATGAAACATATTAAAAAGCTAGCAGACATTGTTGAGCCATTCACAGGCATTGCAAGGGGGCCCTCCACATACCTTGGCCCCACAATGTGATGCACTGCTGCTCGTGAGTCTGACAGATGCCGTTATAACAGTAGCCGTCCTTGTTGTGGCAGGCGTGGCCGTCATGCAGGTAGACGTTGGCGGGGCAGTGAGGGCTGCTACCGGTGCAGAACTCAGGCAGATCACAAGAGTTACTGGATTCACGGCAGGGAGTGCCTGCTGGCTTCAGCTACACAAATGTTGACAGCAAGCAAGTGACATTAAGACAAAGACGCATGGTGATTCTCAGAAAAATATGTGGTAAACTCTGGAGAAATATCTACCAAATTTTGTTAATGGTGCTGAATTACGATTTAAGTTATTCAGAGAATACATCTTTATGTCAAGATGCCTTAAGTCAAGTCTGGCTTATCAGTATACATCCTACCTGACAGTCCTGGCAGCACTGTCCGTGTGCACAAACAGCATCCCCCTTCAGGGTGCAGGTAGTAGCATTGCAGCAGGGATTCATACATTCCTTCAGATGGTAAAGAAAGAAAGAAGAAGGCAAGCAGAGAAATGGAATGTTAGTGAGGTGGAACAAAAGTAAAGAAGAATTATCTCAGCACAAAGGGATCATATTTCACCTCAGAGCAAATGCTCAGACTTTGTTATCAGAGGGGATCCAGCCCTAGCAGGACTGTGTTTTGTAAGAACTAAAAAACCTGGCAGAGTAAAGGAAACAGCAGTTTCTAGTTCTTTAAAAACAACGTTTCTATCTGACGGGACTTACAGACATGAGCTGGATGGTGAAGGAAAAAAAGGACATATTGCAAAAAAATCCCTTGTACAAGCAATTTTGTGCAACTGGCTAGTATCAACTGGGGTAAGAAAAAGATCTGGTAAGACTGAACTTGTCTTTTATTTCATATTCCAAAACAGGAATATAAAGACATATCTGGAAAGAAGACCCAAATTTGTCTGCTTCTTTACATAAGGGGTTTCACCAGCAGGTTTTAACGCACACAGATATTTACACTACACTGCCCAAATAATCGCACCACCTCTGTTCAGGTAGTGACTACAGCAGTCAGGGATGAAACCCATACCGATGACATATTTTACTAAGAAAAATCAAGACCAGTTACCTTGAAACAAGTTTAAAGAGTAACTTAACACTCCCTGAAATTCTTGTCTTTGGTGACCTCCAGTGGTTTAACATCTCTCCTTACTGCAGTGATGTACAGGAGCACCCCAAGACCTGGTGACATCACTGTTGGGTGTGGTTATGGATGAAACACAGCACACTTCTGACCCCACCGATCAGTGACATGCTGGCTGGTTGAAGGTGACTTGAAATTTTTCACTTCCCTCTCTGATTGAAAACTGTTTTTCAGCCTGGTGTTAAGTTACTCTTTAATAATCAAATGTGAAAGGTGGTTGATAGGATTATTTATTTTGGATAATGTAAAATAAAATATTAAGGCATTTTTGAATTGCCCTTTTCGCAGTGCAGAGAGTAACACAGTATTTGTACTGTACCATTTCCCATCTCACCATAGAGGCCCATCTGCTTCATTTAAGGCTTTATCATGAACAATGCCCCACACTTATCAGCGGCTCTCTGCCTTCTGATACAGATGGAAGCTAGCATTCAATCAAGGCTCAGCTTAGAAGATGTGTATGTGCTTGTGCATGTATGATCTCACACATGGGCAGGTTCACTGGACCCCTGAGGGTCAGTTCTCTCCCTCTTGCCATTAAGCCGCGGTCTGAACATACTGTACAGCTGAGTGCAGTAAGAGTTGAAAAGGATGTAGATAGATGGAGCTGGCAGGGGACACTGCTGACATGATAGGCCTTCCAGAACTTCTTTCAGCCTGAAAACCATTAAGGGCCTTTCCCATGGTCCCCGGGGGCCAAAGGAGGCGGAGGAGTCCCTCTGAAAAGAAGTAGCCTGTGATTGTAAGGAATAGGAGCAAGGCTTTTTAATGAGGCTTTTTAATGGTGGAGAGAGGTGCTGTGTGACCACTCTGATCTGGCCTGGGTTGGCATGCTCAACTCTGTGACAAGCTTTATTTTCACTGCTGGCTCAGGCCTGCTGGGCTTATGTCAGTTCTTTGTTTTGAGGGACAAGGCCACTTTCAGCCTGACCCTGGCTGAAACCTGCACAGCTCACGAATCACAAATCACGAAAGACAACAAGGCATTCTCTCACATAGGCTATTATATAATTCCAAATATCCTTCCAAATCATAATAGATGTCTACCTCATATTTCATAATTCTGTTTACTGTCAGCCTGTCTCTGCTGATTGTCAGTTGCATGATGACAAACTGTTTTATCATCCTACAGTTACCAACGTGTGCCACCATTATGTATGTGCATGACAATGCTGATTCTTTTAAATAATTCACTAGTTGACAGGGTGAAGCTGTCTGCGATGTTTCCTCCAGTGAACTGTAGCACAATCAGACAACCTTCCTCCCACCTCTTCAGCACACAGGAGGAATAAATTCACACTCATATCTCTAAGCTCATTTTCTAAAGCCTGTGTTTGCATTAGGAGAGCTATGTGCCATTAGCTTTTAAACCAAGGTAAACTATGTGTATTTACTTTGGTAAATGTTGGGTTTGTGCCATGCTCCGGTAAGGAAAGGTACAGAAACCCCCACTAGCGCTTCTCCTAATACCATTTCTCAAATGTGGGAAACATAATTAACAATGATTTATGGGTAGCAGTTTAGAGAGAGATTTAAATTTTAGCTGAAGGGGCATTAAATAAAAATGCTACAGAATTGTATGAGGTCTGGATTTAAAAACACTTTGTTTAACATGACTTTTAGCACTCTCACCTCAAGTTCTCCGCAGTCACACTCCTCTCCCTCCTCTACGTAGCCGTTGCCACATTTCTGCCCACCATAGAGGACCTTGACCTCAGGCATGTTGAATAGACACATTCCGACGCCTTTTTCAAAACTGGCTGTAAGGTCCTTCTTGCTGCAGCTGCTGAACACTGTGGGGAACGGATACCTGGGGGTGAAAGACATTTTGTGAGTGACAAACAGAGAGAGGGAGGAGGAAGACGAATGAGATCCCCCACAAGGGTCCTCTTCAGTCTGATATAATCAGCGCTAATTGCTGCTAATCACAAAATCAATTAACCACTAGAGTTCAGCAACCTCTCCAAAGCTCCATCAGCATGCAAACAGGGCCCAGTGACTTCTCCCTCCACAGAGAGAAGGAGATCTGATAAGACATATTTTATGAGACAAGAAATCATAAAAAACTCAAACCAAAAAGTGCTTCCTTTGCAAGACTTGCAACACCCATAAATTTGGGAGAAATGGGGGATGGTGTGTTTTTAATATTGTTTTTGGAGCGGACAGAGAGGGTGGTCTGCTCCGTGGGGAAAGCACACAGCCCAGAGCTCTGTCTGCCAAAAGCTTTGTTACAGACCTCATGTGGTTTTACTGAGCTTTTCTGTGATAACATAGTGCTTTAGATGACAGTGTGTGTGTGAAGTGTGCATGAATATGTGCAGATTGTATCTTGTTCTCTATGTGGCTCTTGATAAAATCCACCATATGAGGTTTTTAGTACCTCCCACAGCATAAATTTCAGCCTAACAAGGCCAAAATAGGTGAATCTGTTCATAACATTTACACGTATATATGTTCTGATCTTGTGCACACAAATGAGTACATGTATGAGACAATATGTAGGCGATTCAGGTCAACTTAGATGCCCAAATGTTTCTTTTAACAGGTTTGCAATATACTCAACAGCTGGACATCAGAAGCTGACGCAGTTGAAGCACAAGCCCAGTTTGCTCATAAACTTTTGTAGGTATTCATTTTAATGTTTTTTTAAAAATATACAATGTGTCCATCTCACAGTCATTTACAATTCAGAGCAGCAAAGAATGTCCAGATAAGCAAATATCCCCCAGAGTAAATCAAACATATTCCATGGGCAAGGGAAATCGGCTAGTTAGCTTGTGAAATGTTTGTGGTCTAGAAAATGACAGTGTTGAAAGGATAGTAAACATGTCATGGTTCAATTGATACAAGGCCTTAGGTGCTGTGGGATCACAGAGTAACAAAGTCATATAATATTCTTAGACAGTGCGATAAATGCAGCTCATTGATGTATTTATATAAGTGACTCATGAGTTCAGTGTGGTGGAGTTGTCAAATCATTTTCAACTATAAAGCTGAGCCTTGAACTGTTTTGACATAGAAATTAAAAAGCCCCAATAGAAATTGGTTACTTTGTATCTAGAGTTTTTCATTTCATGGAACAAATGTTTTGACATTACCTCATTCCAGGCTTGCCTCTGATTTCTGTCATGTGTGGAGGCAGCTTACATCAGCTCCTGCTGTTGACCACCCCAAAACCCCAACACAGACCTCTAACATCAATACTATCCAGAGGTTGTGTTAGGTGAAAGTGTGGCCACTCGAAGCAAATCTCTATACACACTGGATTAAAGCTAAAGATCACAGTAGATTTGTAATGAAATTAAATGGCAAAAGGAAAGAGCTATAAGGAAAGACCCCCCTCCACCCCCTTTATCTGAGCACCTCAGGGGATCTTACTATGATGAACAGCTGTCAAGGCTGCTGTTCAACAGGCAGGCGACTTCCTTAGCAACTGCTGTTGTTGATTTCCTCTTTGCCCCCAAAGCTCAAGCCAAAATTGCTTGCTCAGTATACACCCCCTCTTTTGCTGCGTTTATTTAATTTCCATGAACTCAGTCCTTCTCTTCAGTTACCAGCCCATGCAATCCATGACAAACACTCACATCCCTGTTTTTTTTGTTTTTTTTGTAACTCTGAGCAGCTCAGGATCCAGCTGTTCTTTATGAGAGGCAATACAGAAATAATTGGTCTACCCTGCAATGGTCCGGGGGTGGGAGGAGGGATAATGACTGTGAAAAGGCAGAGGCACCGATGAATTACAGTGGATGGCATTTAGCAGCTGCAATCCCCAGGGCTAGTAAAGCAGTGCCAGGGCACATCTGGGGCTCATAGTGAACTAAAGACACTCTAGACAACCACTCATCCCATGGGATCCTATGGGAGTCTAGGCCACCACCTCAAAAGAAAAGACCCAGTATGACTCTGTGACCTTCGGGCTTGTTCTCATCCTGTTCTGGCTTTCCAAAGGATGAGCAGTGTTCACCTCTGCCTGGTTTCTAAGACTGCTCTTTTTTCTTATACTGCTGCATTGTTTTCCACCTGGTCATGCTCCAGTTCCATTATGGGATCAATTCTTCTCTTTTGTGTGTTCCTTTGTTCATCTCTAAGCTACAGTCAGTGTTTGACAGTTGCTCCTAAGCTTCAGAGGTACTTCAGTTGATGGTTGATAGAGTGTACAAAGCATGCACTGTGACTAAGCTGCTGCAATGGCCAAACAGAACTTTGGCTCTGTGGGAGGTCTGGTGATAAGGAATCATTCCCAGATCTATCACAGGCATCTATTATCTGCCCCACACTGTGATCATATCACAGATCTGAAGGCTTCCAAACGGGGTGGATGAACTGTAACAGGTAACCCACATTTTTGTGGAGAGTTAGAGAAAAAGTAATCAGAAAAGACATTAACTATTATATGGTATGTCTGACAACTCAAAACCAAAGCTGCATACATTTCTATTGGCTCCGTTTCTTTTGTTCTGTTCTGCTACTTTCCATTGACATGCTTTGAGAGATTTAAGATATCTGTCAATCCAACTGTAAGACACCAGTTTTATAAAAACCAAAAAAAACACATTCAAGACAGAAATCCTAGTAGCAGCAAAATGATTTTATCTCAACAAATTTGTGTTGTTTTATACTATCTGCATTACATGATGACAATAATGTACAATTATGTGGTTTGAGCATATCCATAAAAAAACTTCACAGGTAAAAACAAATACAACCGAAAGCTGAAATGAAGCAGAAGATCTCTGTGAAATCAAAAGGTTGCTCTACTAAACTCAATGTATTAGGAACAGTATAGTCAGTACAGTCTGCTTTCAGCAATGAAAAAAATGACACATTTCTGGTGAAAATGTTGCCTGACAAACACATGAAGGTCATGTTTATATATGATTTTGCTGTAGACTATGAACAAAACTTTTTTCACAAACCATTAGAATGCTCTTAAGGCAAAGTATCACATTAAAATACACAGAGCCCTTTAGCCCAAATTTAGCTGGGCAGGGCTCTCTTCTCCTAGCCTGTCTGTCCTCGTGATTCAGATCACAGAGAATGCAGGGAAACACATCCAGCACATTCTGCACAGCCAGTTTATGTCACATCTTTTCAGCCATAAAACACTGATCAGGCTATGAATCAGATCTGCAGGCCTTTCCAATGACACATCTGCAAATACATTTTCTATGATCCCTGAGAACATTTTTAGAGAAAATTCTAAATTTGAAAACACTGATTGTGACCCTATCTTCATTCTCTTATTGCAGTTTTATTACATTTTGAAAGACCTCGATCTTCTGGCACAAATGTGAATGAAAGCTCATTCAAACGTGACTGTGACAACTGTAACTATGACAAATATTCCATACTTGCTTAAGTAATTCAAAACCACAGTTGTTTCACTACACATTTAATATTAATATTATGGCTTTCTTTGTGCATGTACAGCCTGAGTGCTGGGCGATGACATTAGGTGATATGATCTGTTGTGGCCTTTGGTGCCTGGCAGTCTGGCCTACATTGTAGATACTGAGGAGCATTTTCACATTGATTTCCCTATGGACCCAATTAAACAAGGCATACTAGAGAGTTCCTGTTCTTCAGAGGGGCATGGGTCATATTTCCATGGCATGCCTTGGACTCTGACACACTTTCTGTGATTATTTTATGACTAGATAAATGTATCATATATGATTTTACTTATGGCACAGCCCATGAGTGAATTAACCCTATCTTAATGCATCCTGTTGATAGACAGTCCACCAACAGGATGCAGCTTGTATGACTGAAAATGATGGCAAGTGACTTTATTAATTAAAATTTATTTTCATAGGAACATATATACTGTATATGATACACATATCATATACAAAATATTTTAATAAAAATACCAAGTCAAAAACTCTGTCAGTAGCATCGTGTTTCTACTTTGCATAACTTATGAGACCCAATCACAGAGCCAAACGTGAGCGTCTGCGTAATCGTTTCTAAAGTCCTCCGTTTTTGTACATCCGCACTAAAATGCCCTCCGGAGTTTTGAAACGAAAAACAGGGTCGGCAGCGTTTTCAAACTTCTCCGTTTTAGTCTGGACGGGAGGTGCAAATGTAGCAAAAGGTCTCCGTTTTAAAACGAAGTCAGTAGTGTGGATGGGGCCATAGTTGTTGATGAAATAACTAAGCAAGTACACTGGGTGTCAGAACAATAGCAAATGTTTCTTAAAGCAGACCATTAAATCTTGAGAAGCAGCACTATAGAACTGAATGGTAAATGGACTGTATTTAAATGGCTCTTTTCTATCTGAACAGACAAAGTGCTTTACAATTTTATCTTTCATTCACCAATTCACACAGATTGCAGCAAAGCTGCTATGCAAAGCACCCATTGGAAGCAACTCGAGGGTCTATGTATTGCTCAAGACAATTGGACAGGAGGAGCCGGTGATCGAACTGCCAACCTTGGGGTTAAGGAACCAGTCTACCTCTGGAGCCACAGCTGAGGAGAAGTGGACCAAGCACAGTACCCTGTGGAGTTCTTGTTTTGGTCTCTGAGAGAAATGGCTCTTGCATGTTTGTTCACATATGTAAGGGGACAAAGCGTTTGCTGTCAGGGCCCCGAGGCTCTGGAACAGCCTGCCCGAGGAAATCAGGTCAGCTGAGTCAGTGAACTCTTTTAAGTCCCTTCTTAAAACATACTTTTATAGGAGAGCCTTTCCCGATTTAATTTGACTTTTTTTTTTTTATTCTATTTTACCTATTTTATATTTATCTTAAATGTGTATTTTAGTCTTTTCAATGTTTTCTTGCTTTTATCATGTATTGTTTTTGTATTATTGTCTTTACACTTGTTAAAGCACTTTGTAACTTGTTTTTGAAAAGTGCTCTACAAATAAATTATTATTTTGTATGTTCCTCTGTCAGTGGAGTAGCCAGCAGCACCTACATTGTTATGTGTGTGTGTGTGTGTGTGTGTGTGTGTGTGTTTTAAGGAGCTATAATCTCCAAGGATGAGAGACACCAGCCTGTTCTCATTTAAAGCTAATGGGGGGGATAGAGAGATGGATGGAGAGGGGGATGCGACAATTGGCCATGACCAATGTGAGCAGGAAACAAGCAGTGCTCTGTGCAGATGTGCAACTGGCACTGGGACAGCTTTTAGTTTTACTGCCCCCACCACCTACCCATAACCCCCTCCCCACCGCCCCAGTGTAATAATGATAAACTGGATCTCATCATCTCCCCTGCTCAATTCTTGGAACCACAGCAAGGCCAGGGGAGCTTGATGGGTATCAGGGATCAGTGACAAAGACATTTTGCACTATATTTGATCAAAATGAAAGATCAATCAAACCAACAAAAACAAAACACAAGGTACTCCTCACTGGCTGAGTGTATGCGAGATTTGCAAGTACTTTCAAATATTGAATGCAGGGGCTGGTAATCAGTGGGGCTTTTGTTACAAGTCATCCAAGTCCTGGCCTTGTGAAGAGGCATTCTGCATAATCGCATTGTGCTTTGAAAAGAGCTGGTCGCCTGCCTAGAAAAACATGGCAGTCAATTCTATAAACAAATAACTGTAGCTGCCGGGTGATGAACAACATTCAGGTGTTTACAGCAGAGCCCATGTGTGTGGGCACATGGCATTTTAAAGCATGGAACTGCGACAGGCTTGAGCTGGACCCATGGGAGATGTAGTACTGCCTCAGGCAGAGGATATAGTGCTGACCAGGAATTACCTGAGGAAGTAAAACGAGGGAATAGAGTTCCTAGACATCCTTATTTAAATGTATTGCTTCCTGAATCCTGGATTAAATAGCAGAGCAGTAATATGGAGCAATAAGGAGGTGTAGAGGGGATTATTTTTGAAACCAAGGACTAGATCATTTCTTTCTTTTGTCAGCTGGAATGAAAAAAAACAGTCTCTGTGGAAAAAAGAAAAAAACTAAATATTCATGTCTTATTTTTTTTCTCACTAGTCTATGTTTGGTACAAACTACTTTTTTTTTTACTAGTTTTGTCACTGCTACATATGACTTCAGATTCAGATATTTTAAGGAAGAGGTGGTTTTCCATATATAAAAACTGTATAATAGACAGTTTTCAAAGGTATTTAACTATTTATTCGAAGCGCAGGAAAGAGATTTTCCAACATTAAAGTTGCATGTGTGTCAAAGAATAGAATCCATCTGACTGGCTGTGAATAAGGAAGAAAATGAGACAGCAAGGGAGGGACAGAGTAGAGAAAGACGAAATCAAGCATTTCTTGCTCTTTTTTCTGTGTTTATCTAGTTGCCAATTTGAGGACAAAGTCCTTGACCAGGGATACCCTCAATCAGAGTTAAATATAAATCTACATCTCGCTGCTTTGCTGTTTTATGAGGCTATAATCAAGAATACCGTTACCCTGTTTTTCATGGGTATGGTCCAAACCAAATAAAAAGACTTGCTTCCAGTATAAACACCAATCTGAAGCTCCCACAGACCACTAGACTTTGGGATGGAACTGATGGAACCCAGTGTTTCCACTCAGAACATCCCTGTCCCTCTGGTCTACTACAAGATGTAGCAACTATTTAATAACTACACCTCTGTACTGGTATATTGTTAGATGCAACTAGACTTAATTTCTGTTTACACAATACTTTAAGTGCAATATCTCACTCACACACTCTGGCTACAGAAGCATAGTATGTGTTCTACATGTGCAACAGACACTTTATGCACAGTTTTCTTTAGTCTAATGGAGATCAGCTACATTGTGTCAGGATAAGTAAAACTGTTTAGGCCATGCGCTGCCACTGAACCTTTGACTTTCCTTTCAGAATGAGTCATATTGCCTCAGGGCATTAACGCAGCTGTTGAATCTGCCATAAACCCATCAGCCCAACAGTTCAAGAGCATTATTTGCTTACCGCTCGACAGACAATAAATTACAAATGGAGAGCATGTGGAATAATGTTTACATAAGATCACAATCTTGCTGTATTTAATAAGTGACTAAATTAATGCAAACTTAATGATGGTTTGACATCATGATGATGCATTTCAGAAGGATTTGGAGTTAGACGTAATTTGCAAAACAGAAACAAAAGCGGCCTTACTGGATGGACTGAAGTAGTGTATGAAAGTGTATGTTCTGAGGCTAATGAAGGCCAACTACATGAAATAAAACTCCCGTAATCTTGTGTACTGCAGTAAAGAATAGAGTCGGCTATCTTAAAGATCTACTGACTCTCAATTGTCAAGATAGATAGAGTGACTCACCCGGTGGAGGGAGTCATGATGCAGCCTCCACGATCCACTGTCACCCTGCACCCACACCCCCTTTCTGGCGTGTCATGGTTCATTCCAAAGTTGTGTCCGAGCTCATGGGCCAGAGTGACCGCAGCGCCCAGGGGGTTGTCCGAATGGTCCTACAAAAAAAGATCAATCATGCAGAAACTGAACTTGCCATTTCATCCAGCCAATATATTATCTAAAACCGCTTTACTTTAGGACTCTGATTTATTGGGTATATTTTTAGGCTATATATGATGCTACAAGCAAAATCCCATAATAGAATGTGTTCACTTTACAAGTCTTTTGCAGTGAACAATAGCTAATTAAAACAGATGTTTTTGATTACATACTCTGAGGAAAATAACAAATAACAAAAAAAATTATGCTAGCCAAATTGTTGTTTCCCACAGGACCCACTGGAGAAACATTACTCAAAACAAGTGAGTGTAATTGCATATTGCCAACATTCAACAAACAAAGCTGCTGGATCTGTGCTTATCAGAGCGTTTCTTCTGCTCGACGTTGTGGCACTGAAGTGAGAAATGAAATAGCAGACTGCGGGCTGTCACCTTCAGCTTGCCTGGCAAACTTTTTCAGAGCCAGATATGCTGCTTCATCCACACAAATAAAGACAGAAGAGAACCTCCTCTGAACAGAACTAGCAAATAGGTTGAAAGACAGAAAAAAGATAACAGAAATGAAAAACAGACTGAGTGGATGCACTGCGGAGATGAAGCTACAGTGAAAGCTGCTGTTGGCTGAGTTGTCGTGATTTCCTGCAAGGTGTGTAAAACATGAACACATGAAGAGGCTGGATAAATAATGTAGCGGCAGCAGCTATCAGCTCTTCATGGATGCAGAGCTGTGCATCAGAGCACCTTGCCTCTAGAGTATTCCGCCACTGTGCATTATTCAGTAGTGCTGTGCAAGTCAAGCTCAGGCTGATGAACCGCTCTGCTGGGGGCTTTCGAAAGGAACGGTCATCAGCTGTCAGCAATTGCCGTGATCCAACTGTGAAGACTGGATTTGTGCAAAAAACCTCTGTTTCCTGGAAAATCCCAGACACCTTCACTGACTGATGAGGCTGAAGTGCTCAAGGGGACACTACATGCCACTGTCTGGGTTACGTTTCACCACTTCAATGAAATGAACAGGGCTGGTAAATGGAGATTCCAGATGGTTTGAGAATTGATGTTTAAGACTTAGTTGGCTAATGAGTTCAAGGGTACTCTGTAGATGCAGGGAGACAACGGGCTTGTGATTTTCCCAGCAGAAGAGAATAATCCTTTATTTCTGACCTGATGTATGTGTGTTTGTAGAGCTGTATCAAAATGGAAAAGTCCCTACTTTACCGTCTGGGAAGACAAGAGTTAAGAACCATCTGGGGACTAGCTATAAAACTTACCACCAGCCAGCCAGGCCACAAGACAAACAGCCACTCAGAGACATAGAGTATAAAATAATAGCAAGACTTGCACTAATACAACATGACTTGCGCACACAGTATGTAATGGGTGATCATTTATGACATGTCTCTACGTTTTCATTCAGGCTGTGCTATGCTGTACCCTTAAATTCACTCATTGGTTGCACCTCATTACGAAGCAAAGGTTTCCACTGGTGTATTCAAAACACACTCCGATACTCTGGTACTATGCATACCCTTGGCTTTCCTGGAAAATCTTCAATGATGTGTGTGTCCTGAAGTTAATATAAGTTATTATCAACTCTAGAATCCTTAGCTCAACCCTTACACCAGAGACGCAGGGGAGAAATATGAGAGTATTATGTCAGACAGGAGGGTGATGGAGAACAAGGCAAAGAGTTGGAAGGCAGGAAGAGGAAAAGGATAAAATAAGTCTGGTCTCCTTTCTGGAAGTCAACAACATACCAAATATTTCTTTTGTACTGTTTTGCCTTAGGGTGGATAAAAGGTATCTGAGCATGGGTATTGTAACACAGAGGATTACATACCATGACAATTCCTCCCGACTGCTCTGCTGTGCACATACTCATGATGGGTGCCATCCCAATGGTGGTGCCCTGGAAATAGACCCCACTAAAGAGGGAGAAAACCAAGGTCATCACATCATAAACATAAAGTATGTCTTTACACTTCAACTGTGAAGGTAAAGGTCCCTGGGAGAGTTTTAAGTGGCACTGTAGAGCAAAGTTTTGATGACTGCAGGACTTTCTAAAATGGGTTGGAAACATTTCATTAGTTACTTACTAGGCCTGCATGTCAAATCACCTTATGTGTAATTAAAGAACGGATTGTGGACGATGATAGCACCATGAATTGCCTATCACTTGCAACTGCTATCTGCCCCATCTCAAGGTCCGATTCACAAAAGATATTTCGTTAATGATATTACAGCGCAAACAGGCCCAAATAAAAGTTTTGCAGCCGAGTGCAATTTGCCCTTGTTTTGCATCCATTAAATGTTTATCTGCAATTTTCAGTACCGATTTGATTTCCATTGACTGTTGTTACGTCAATTTTGTTCTCAAAAAAATGATACAATGTACAGTTAGAGATCTGTTTTCTCTACTCTGCGCTGGACTTTTGGAGTGTGTAACCGCCGTCTCCGCTTCTCACAGCAGTAGGTTAATATTATTATGTTGTTTTCCAGTTTCATTCCCTCGTGGTCTGTGCCACCTGTGCGCACATGATGAACTGTGATGCACTACTGCTTCGCCTGGCTACATCACAGTTGCCATGATCATTGGAAAGTGTGGGTGTTGTACCCGTTATAAATGCGCTTCAGTTACCACCACCTCTCCGAAGATGCTAATAATTTCACTCTAACTGCATGCGCCTACCAGCACTGGTGTATGTGAATAGGACTTTTTTTGCAATAAGGCTCATTTCTACAGAAAGGGGCAAGTCTTGTACCAAATTCAGGCATATTACTTAATTTAAATACATACAAATAGCACTAAGATGCTACTTGCTTGGCAGTGCAGTTAGGGGTGAATTTCACCCTCTCCAAGTGCTTTGAGACTTACCTATTTTCTTTTTTGTTTTATGTGGCCAGGTTTAGCGATTGCAAAGGCTGCCCAATCCTTTTGTGAATTTGCCCTTAAGAGTCTACAGCTTCACTAGTGGCTCTGTGAGGGTTTAATTAGGCACAGTGGTGCTTTAAACTAACACATCTTACTTTAAAAAGTTAGCAAAGTGAGGGACTAACCAAACGACAGATGGAAAGACATACTGACCAACATTGCCAAAACACTGTCATGCCAAAAATTACATTTATTTTAAAAAACTACTTTGTTCCACTAGCATCTGTAATGGAATCATTTGTTTCTTTGGCCTTTCTGTAAAGCTAAAACATTTTCTTAGTTTTTCTGTCCATATTAATAATCTGTATCTGGATCTGTACTGGTTAGTGAAATATGAATGATGATTATTTTTTTAACAGCAATATTATGCTATCTATCAAATGAAACGGGTTAGAACAACTGTGTACTAAGTCAAACTCCCATCTCACTTCCTCGTTAATTCCTTTGCTGCTGGCATCTGTAAATGAATAGGTTTCATCTTTCTGTAAAGTTTTGTGAATATTTATTTCTGTCCATATAAGGTCCAAAGGTAAACAAACTTTACATACTCATTTTAATCAAGATTAAATACATATATAGAGAAAGATATAGATTTTGTTAGCATTTTGTCAGCAGTCAGCATTTTATTAGCATCTGATGGGGCTTTCACAGCAAGCAAATGGCTAAGACTAATTTAAAAAAAAGGTTTTGCAAATGTTTTATGAAGCAGGGGAATGGGCTAGGTTGGTTTTGAAAAATAGCATTCATACTACAAAACATCATGTTTAATTTTGCTGGGAATAAATAAACCCAAAGAAATGTCATGATTTTTAATGTTGTGCTCTCAATAATTTGGAATAAAATCATATATTTAAAATAGTGACATGCATTTTGGAACACAACTACTACATGAGTATGCTACAATACCAGAACTACCTGATAAGCTGAGCGTTGTCATGAGGCTTCTGAGGCAGAAGTCTGACCTTCCTCCAGTCAAGGAACTCATGCAAGGTGGTGAACGGGTCCTGGGTGACGGGACACTTGTCCAAATCACTCCACACCTCCAGGCCCACCAGGGCCACACGGATATTAAGAGCCCTGTAGAACTGAAGGTTATTGGGAGGGGGGAGTTGTGGTTTCAGTTTAAGGGCTTATGATCTGTCTCTCCTAACATTTCTGTTAGTCTTCACTATACATAATTTATTCAAACACAAATGTTGCTCTGAACAAATCTTTCTACATTAATCAACGTACGACTTTCCATATGAATAAATAATCTTTCGCTTCTGTTTTATTAAACTACCACCCATGGCACGTTTTATTACAGTGGCATCTTCACAACATTTCTCAGCTGAGTTATGGAATTGATCATCCATTCATAATCCAATCAGCATCTGCTCACAGGTTGGTTAATTCACACCCAGCTTGGTGTGATCTATAATAAATCACATTCCTTTACCACATCCCCTCTGTTGATTTGATTGTTACCTTGTCCACGTAATTGGCGATCTCAGCCAGCCGCTGCTTGACCTTCTCCATGTCCTTGCCCTGCTTCTGAAACTGAACAACATCAGCAGATAGAATAAAGCAAGGAGAAAATGAGGTGACCACTCGAATCTTTATTATCATCAAAGACATTATATTTATTATTTACACACTGTCTCAGCTCTAGAAATGTCTTCACAGGGTGTCCTGGAACTCTGCACCAATCACTGTCATGTTAATTCAAGAGCTCTTCAGTAGAGCTCAGGCTTAAGAGATAACCTCAACCGCCTTGTCTCATATCCAGCATTTATTCTGTTTCTGTGGCTCTAAAGTATGTGACATTGACCTACAGTATATGTCTTATGTCAGCAAGGAACACTTTTTTTTCTTTGCCCTCTTTAACATCTTAAGTCTGAGATTTGAGATGATTCGGGGAGTAGTGATTAGTTTCATTTGTGAGTCAAGTGGTCAAATGATGTATGCAGAGTTTGAAAGGTGAAACAGAGGAGTAATTGGACACATGAGAGGTGATAACAAGGCAGTGGTGGAGCCATCTTATCTACGTCTCAAGGGGACAGAGGGGCGGTGTGACTTTTGAGCCCCTTTCCTGTGGGATTTGTCAGCAGAGGATGAAGAGCTCGAGAATGGGTGACCTCTGCTTACCTCTCTGTTGTCAGCCACAATAATCAGCTCCACATACTTGGTCGTCGACTGGGCGTGGCGTTTATGCTGCAAGAGGTGAGTGAAAGGGAGTGGACAGGGAATAGGCGGGTGTAAAGGAGAAAATATATGGGGGAAAGGCGGGGGGAAAGAGACAAAGAGGGCAAGAATGAGCAGTAAATAGGAGAGGGATTAGAGGGTATAAAGTGATAAACCAAGAGATGAAGAGGTGAGGAGGAGGGTAGAGAGAGAAGAAGGGCATTATGCACTTTACAGCCTAAATTTAGCAGGTGGCCACTCAATATGGCTTTTCACCTGAAGTACACTACACAAAAGGCGGCAGAAACAAGAATCAGCACAAAGCAATCAGCTACACTTCACTTCTGACCAAATAAGAGCTGCTAAGGTCACACATACCTCCAACAACACTTTACAGAACCCAGCTTATTAACTAATAAATCACCATTTTTGGACAGTGCTGCCTGCACTGTTGGCAGTACACAGTATAAAACACGTACACCTCCAGCTTTTCTTTCCAAAATTCACAGAGCATGTTATATACTAAAAATTGATTTATGTAACAACTTCACAGTGACTCTACCAGAACACGTATACAGTGGAGCATGGGCAAGTTTAGTATTATGGTAAATCAAACAAGTCTATGTCTTTGTGGTACATAATGTTAAACTTGGAAACCTAGTCTACACCAAAGAAGCATTGCTATCCCTAGAAATGGTGCTAGCAGGGCTAAAAATAAAACATGGTTTTTCACCGCACAATTAGCTAGGGTCTCTCACCTGCACACAGACATACATGTAACACACACAGGTTTAGTCTTTTCACTCGCGCGCACGCACACACACTAAGTGTTCTGCCTTCACCCTATAGCCGGCTTTCATCCCGAGCCTCTTTATCCTTGCTGGCCTGGCAGCCTGGATCCTCTCTGCTCTTATCTGCCTCCTCCATAGATAAGCCAGGTTGGGCAAGTGTGCTCTAAATGCAGCCTATGGTGATAACCAAGTCTCTAGGAGGTAACTGGACAGGAGACACACACACACACACAAACAAACAATCAACACAGTGAAGAGGATCCCTGTTGTTGAAATGAATCCAATGGGTTACAGCTATAGGTGAGTTTAAAACACATATTTTACAACACATTTTCTTCGTTGTCTCTATAAAACTGAAACTACTTCTCCCTCAGTTCCTGTTCTGATGAGGAGAACTTCGGAACAAAGGCCACAGAGCTTTCAATCTCATCTCACAGTTTTTATTAAGCAAATGGAGCTATATATATATATATATATATACATACAACCCACACATACACACACACACACACACATATATATATACACATACACACATACATACATATACACACATATATACACACACACACACATATATATAGTCCATCTTGTGACAACAGAGATTTGCAGGTACTCATGCAGTTCCTGTCAGCTAGCCCTCTACTCTCTATCTCTCTCAGACCTTATATTCTCTTTTTACCAGTGTACCTCTTTCTCCTCTGGTTGTAAGGGACAATTTTTGAAAACAACCATCACCATTTTATCTGTTTTCACAATTTTAATCACCTGTGGGATTACCATGTTTGACCACCTCCCTTAGAAACCTCATCTGTCTTCACTTAGTAGAGATGTTTTCCCTTCTACCCCTGATATCTCTTGTTGTTTTAGAAGGGATAGGGACATTTTATTTTAAACAAATGAAAGCGGATATTGTGATCAGATAAAAAATATTACATAAAGTACATGGAGAAAAAAACACTTATGCAGGAGAATTAAACCATAATTTCCACACTGGTATAAATCAATATGAGGTTTTCTCTCCTTATTTTATCTCTTTCTTCCTCTGTTTCTG
>NC_060163.1:18175598-18187079 GCF_021292245.1 Micropterus dolomieu
TATATATATATATACACACACATATACACACACACACATACATACACACATACATACATATACACATATATATACACACACACACACACACATATATATAGTCCATCTTGTGACAACAGAGATTTGCAGGTACTCATGCAGTTCCTGTCAGCTAGCCCTCTACTCTCTATCTCTCTCAGACCTTATATTCTCTTTTTACCAGTGTACCTCTTTCTCCTCTGGTTGTAAGGGACAATTTTTGAAAACAACCATCACCATTTTATCTGTTTTCACAATTTTAATCACCTGTGGGATTACCATGTTTGACCACCTCCCTTAGAAACCTCATCTGTCTTCACTTAGTAGAGATGTTTTCCCTTCTACCCCTGATATCTCTTGTTGTTTTAGAAGGGATAGGGACATTTTATTTTAAACAAATGAAAGCGGATATTGTGATCAGATAAAAAATATTACATAAAGTACATGGAGAAAATAACACTTATGCAGGAGAATTAAACCATAATTTCCACACTGGTATAAATCAATATGAGGTTTTCTCTCCTTATTTTATCTCTTTCTTCCTCTGTTTCTGTCAGTCAGGAACTTCTGCATTGTGCTGTTGTCAGGATTTCTTCACTTGTGGAGAATCTTTGCAGCCCTCATAACACAAGACAATGCTTACCACTGAAACCAGCACTATAATTGTCAACAGGAATCAAACAGTACAGTAAAACATCAGAAAAACACTAATACTGCATGAATAAATAAAAACTAACAATGTGAAAGTACTGGACGTTTTAGCCAGCGCAGCCACATGTTTGGCCTGCTCCCCGA
This sequence comes from Micropterus dolomieu, assembly GCF_021292245.1. Classification (NCBI taxonomy): domain Eukaryota; kingdom Metazoa; phylum Chordata; class Actinopteri; order Centrarchiformes; family Centrarchidae; genus Micropterus; species Micropterus dolomieu. The sequence continues at coordinate 18,176,412 of NC_060163.1, forward strand.
AAATACACTCAATCTCAATGTACCCTTAATGAAATGATTAAACAATTAAAAACAGTTTTAAGAAAATGGAAAGTCCCTCACATTTATGCAGCATCACACCAACGATATGTGTGCATACCCTCCCTTTGCGTCCTTGAACATCTGTTTCATCTTTTACACCACCCATCTCTGTGTCTCTTTGTATTGACCTGTTATATCAGCCATGTTCGTCCACTCTTGCCATCCCTTACAAGTCAGATAGAGATCACTGGAATCTATGTTTTCCACTTACCAGCACTCATCATCTTTAAAGCTCAATCTTCTTTGAGGATAGAGACTCCCTGGGACCATGGCCCTTATAATTTATCCCTCTGCTCAGTGGGGTAGTAAGAAGTTGTGTACGGTTAGGGTTAGGGTGTGGTTTCTAAAAAGCAATCTGTTTAATTCTGGATGGATGGGTCCTGATGAAGGGATGGTGTACAAGCTAGCAGCTGATCTCGCTTTCAGAGCAAATGTTGTCACTTAACAGCCAATGTACTTTCCACAGGCATTTATCAACCCCCGCTCTACACACACCCCAGAGAACTAATGGACACTGTTAGATCAGATGGAAGGAATGACTGAATAATTCAACAAGTAGTAGCTTCTCAAATACATAACAGGGCACTTACAATACCATACCTGTCTCAGGCAGAAATTAATCAACCGCCCACAATAAGTTCAAAATGCTGCACTATCACTCCAGTTTTAGCATCCTTGCACTGGCTGCCTGTTTCTTTTAGGGACTAAAATAATTTTAATTACTTTTAAGGCCAGGCATGGGCTGGTCGCATTCCTATGTCTCTCTTTTCACCCCTATGAGCCAGGATGCAGACTGGGATCCTCTGGTAGGGTGTTGCTAACCACTCCAAGGTCTAGGCTGAAAACCAAAGGAGACAGGGCCTTTATGGCAAGCAAGGCTTTTAGTGTGTGATGCCTATTTTTGTTATTTATTTATTTATTGACTTGGTGATGTTTTATATTGATTTTTATCTCTTATTTGATTTCAACTTGAATGTCAACGTCAGACCCATAAATAAATATATAGCTATGAATAATGTTCATAAAATGCTTTATTGATTATACTCACTAAAGGGTTTAAAGTGGTTCATCGATTTCCAGTGTCTATAGTGAAACAGGTTTGATCAGTTTAACCTATTGAATACCTAGTGAGGCGGCTGAACTAAATACAGTGAAGGCCTTTAAAATAAAATTTTCACTAACACAGATTTTGACAGATGTGTGAACAATATTTGAGAGAAATAGGCCTTTTGTGTACATACAGAAAGTCTTAGATCTTTGAGTTCAGCTCATGGTGAATGGGGGCAAAAACAGAAGTGTTTTCTCTCTACTCTCAACAAAGACTAATATACTTACAAAGACAGAAAAAATGTTTACTTGTTGCTGAAGATAAAATGCAGACAGTTTAATAATCTTTACCCTTGTGCTGAAAGTCTGGAACGGGCCGCTGTCTGCATGTTCGGTGGGATAGGATATGTTGAAATCATGGCCACAGGTGCCAGGAGCAAAATTGAGGTGTTCGGCTCTGTAGATCCAGTGAGTCCCATCAGAGTGATCAGAAGATGGTTCCAGTACATAGGATTTGCCTTCAAAAGATATAAAACCCCTGCAGAGAGAGGAAGAAGTGCACGGAAAGATCTCTCAGAGGTTAGACAAGGTGCCACGTCATATTCTGTTTATTATTCAAATACTGCATTGCACTGAAACATATCAGATATGCAGCAAAGAAACTAGAATGTTAATCTTGATTTGGCTGACATCCTAACATAACCTGAAAAGATGATCAGTCAATATGATGCTGTGTAATAATAGTCCCTACCACTTGAATTAGCACTTCATGATCAAGTGGAAGACATTCTGCTTAAAGAATCGCATTTGTTTTTGCATAGATGTGGGCTTTGTTTCCTCTTTCTTAACTTTTCTCATGTTTTAACAGGGACCTCTGTGATTTAAAGTGACATCCTCATCCAGTGAGTCTGGACAAACTGTGAGATTCTCACAGTCCTTGCACAATATTCTCAAGAACTCATACTAACCCCCCCAGAAAGCATGAACACTGCCAACCCAAACCAAGATCAATTTATCTCGGTGAGCAAAGCAATGTGTAGCTCTCTGTCAAAAAAGTTCAGTACATCTGTCGTTGTGCAGACCAGTTGCAGAAAAACTGAAATGAATAACTACATATATATTAAGACCCAGGTCAACAGCAAGGGCTTCTCAATCAGGAGAATCACTTGGCGGAGGGTGTAGACTTTTGGCTGGTTTGTAAAAACATTCCTGATGGTTTCCAATGATATTACTGCAATCATTACTCCTGTTTGACATCTGCAAACAGAGTGTTTCCAACACTGGAACTCCTCATTTGTATAAAGCCTTACAAAATGTAAGTTTACTGCTTTTCAACAGTATATACAGGGTGCCATATCAGCTTAATAATGCAGTAAAGTTCTGTTGTAATTCCTCAGAGTCGTAGACTGTAGATTTAAGAGAAGAATCCCTATTTATTACAACATGTGTCTGAATTGTCGTAGTTTTGGTGACAATAGTAATGGTTTTGATAACATTGTGCTCACCAAAATAATTGTTCAGTGAGGTTGTAAAAAAGCCAGCAGTTTAACCACATTATCTAAACCACTTTATTTGGAGATAAAGCGAAAATTGTGCACCAGACATGTTGGTAATAATCACTCCTTTTACAGGAAAAACTCTGTCCAAACTAAGTATGATGGCAAGTCCAAATAAATGTGGCTATGCTGGGACTGTTTAAAACCTTGTGATTTTCTGAATGCTAGTGTTTCTTGCCCTATGAGACTTCTTTTCAGCTATGTGAACAGTGAGACAATGGCAATTGTCTGAACCTTTCTACAGTGAAACCTCATTTGAAACTTAAAGGGGTCATATTATGCTCATTTTCAGGTTCAAAATCATATTTAGGGGTTGTATCAGAACAGGTTTACATGGTTTCATTTTCAAAAAACACCATATTTTTTGTCTCACTGCACATTGTTGCAGCTCCTCTTTTCATCCTGTGTGTTGAACGCTTTATTTTAGCTATGGAGTGATGCATCTTTCTTCTACAAGATCTTTGTTGGGAGCTGCACATGCATAGTACCTAGTTAAGGACTACTAGCCAATCAGAAGCAGAGAAGGGCAGGTGTGAGAAACAGGTAAACACAGCTGTGCTACCCCCTTACCAGCTTAGCAACATAGACTGAAGCAAGAGTTTCAGAGTGGTGAGTTATTAATTTGTACCAAATGTATCTTTCATCCATAAAGTTGTAACTGAGCACTGTCTCTACATCACAACAATTCATGTCCGTTGACTGCCTGGAGGGTAGCTAGTGTTTGGAATATAGACTGTATATAAGAAGTGGACGTAGTCATCGTGACGTCACCCGTTGGTTTGTGGACTGCCATTTTGAAGCCTCAAGTTTGGCTGATAGGGCTCCGCAATTTAGATTTTTTGCAACCAGCGGCAAAAAACGGGGCCATATTTGGACGAGGTGGTGGAGCTAACGGCCGCGTGTGGAGCTAGCAAGCTTGCTTAGCTAGGTGCATCAGTAATTAACGTTAACTGTCAGTTATGTGCTGACAAAGATCTAAGACTTTCTCTATGTACACAAAAGGCCTATTCCTCTCAAATATTGTTCATACATCTGTCAAAATCTGTGTTAGTGAGCACTTCTCCTTTGCCGAGATAATCCATCCCCCTCACAGGTGTGGCATATCAAGATGCTGATCAGACAGCATGGGTATTGCACAGGTGTGCCTTAGGCTGGCCACAATAAAAGGCCATTTGAAAATGTGCAGTTCCATCACACAGCACAATGCCACAGATGTCGCAAGTTTTGAGGGAGCGTGAAATTGGCATGCTGACTGCAGGAATGTCCACCAGAGCTGTTGCCCTTGAATTGAAGGTTAATTTCTCTACCATAAGTCTCCAAAGGTATTTCAAAGAATTTGGCAGTACATAAAACCGGCCTCACAACGGCAGACCTTGCATAACCACACCAGCCCAGGACCTCCACATCCAGCATCTTCACTTCCAAGATCGTCTGAGACCAGCCACGCGGACAGCTGCTGCAACAATCGATTTTCATAACCAAAGAACTTCTGCACAAATTGTCAGGAACCCTCTCAAGGAAGCTCATCTGCATGCTCTTCGTCCTCATCGGGGTCTCGACCTAACCGCAACTACGCACAGCCACTGAAGAGGAGTGGACCAGCGTTCCACAGGCCACAATCAACAACCTGATCAACTCTATGCGAAGGAGATGTGTTGCACTGTGTGAAGCAAATGGTGGTCACACCAGATAGTGACTGGTTTCCGGACCCCCCAGACCACCCCAATACAGTGAAATTGCACATTTTCGAGTGGCCAGCCTAAGGCACATCTGTGCAATACCCATGCTGTCAGATCAGCATCTTGATATGCCACACCTGTGAGGGGGATGGATTTTCTTGGCAAAGGAGAAGTGCTCACTAACACAGATTTTGACAGATTTGTGAACAATATTTGAGAGAAATAGGCCTTTTGTGTACATAGAGAAAGTCTTAGATCTTTGAGTTCAGCTCATGATGAATGGGGAAAAAAACAAAAGTGTTGCATTTATAATTTTGTTCAGCGTATTTAGCTTGTTCATAACATTTGGCTAATGCCAAGCGAACGTTAGCTGTGCTTGTATAAAACATACAGGATAAGAGACTGAGGACAAAGCAGTTTAAATTAACCCTTTCTACAGGTTGAACCTACACACAGGTGTATTGATAAATTAACAATTTAATATTAATAAACTGTCCCGGTGTTCTGTCGATTTATGCTACCTATCGAGATGTGCTATTTAGCGGTTCTGCGCATGCGCACGACCCGCAAGCCTGTTTAATACCACATTTCGGTGCCATCAATAAATAAACATTAGTTTTTTTATTCATCGTGTTTCAAGTTAAACCAGATTTAATGCTCGAGACATGACATTACATTGCAAGGACCCGAGAGTCTCAATAGCAATATCACCCTTATTGATTTTCGGGTTTTGAGAAAGTTTGGAACCGGGTCCTTTTAGAACCGGGTATCGATCCCCATCCCTTCTCCCTGCAGTAGTTAATTTCCGGCTACTTCGGATGTTTATCACAGAGACCTGTGGTAATGTCATGACAAAAATGAAAGAATATTTTGATACACTTACTTAACACCAGCACAGGTACTGAGGCTGACGTCCGAGTTGACATGACCCTCCACCTCACCGTGGTAGTAGCAGTTTGCCTGAGGGAGCACAAACAAAAAGGCTTAAGTATTTAATATTCAAGACAGGAAGAATGGGACCAGCGTGAAACAAAACAAGTCTTTAGGTTTAAGCACAATTCAACAACACCAGTCCCAGCTGATAACTGTGAAATATGAGCAAATTAACTCTGGGAGAATAGTCTTTTGCAGGGTTTGCAAGAGCCATTCCCACTCATCAACACAGGCTGATGATGGCTGAAACCTGTGCAGAGTTTCACATTTACCAGCACAAGTTTTGCTTGCTGCTGCGTTCCCAGGTACCCACTTTCATGGACAACCTGTCAAGCTGCAGCAGGGAGTAAATAAAGCGCATGTTTATTGAATCAGGCCTGGCAGCAAGAAGGTGGGGAGGAAGTGTCTGGTTTAGATTGAAAACAGCCCTTCTGCTACAGTTAAACAGCCTTGCTCAGGTGAGGTCTGACCAACAGCCCTTCTTGCCACCCTGTTCTGGAAAACAAGGAAATGGGAGTTTTCCACCCCTCTTTGACTAACTCTAAATATAGAGTACAGGCAGTAAATTTCAATGTCCGGCCTTCTTCAAGGTGGCTAACCTAAAGCCTGCTGATTTTGCATGTTCAGCTTCTGAATGAGTTTCTGGTGTTAAAGGAGACCCTTGCTTAGCCCTGCATCACAGCACTTCTTCTCAGTTATTCTGCAATAATACAGATAATCCAATTAATGATATTCGCACTTCTGACATGAGCTAGATAAACAGAATTGAAAAATATTGTCTCTTAGTCTTACCTCACAAACAAGGTTGGGGGGCAATAGCATTTTCTTAAACCTGGATCTAGTATTGAATCTGAAACCTTAGGAAATCCCTCATTAAATGAATTTAGGTTTAGTCTTCAGTAATTTAGAGTAATATTTAATAAATAATTTAATATTTAAAGCTGCACCAATTTTTATTTTACGTTAACAATGGACCAAATGACTATTTAATGTGAAAGCGTATAGCTTATAGTGATAAACCCCGAAGGAATTATGCCCAAACTCTGTGTGTTAACTTTCTGGTTTTATGTCCCACAACTCTGCCGTTTTTCTGTTCATCGTTGCCCCTCTCACCAGTGTGGTTTCCAGCCGAAGAAGCAGCAAAACAGCAGCTGTTTTCAGCAAAAAGGCAATTGATTAGCTGGTGAACATAGAAGCGCCATGGGGTCAAATTTACCCATGGCTGTTTTTTGATTGTATGTATTTTTGTTTCAATGTAATAGCCTATTCAAGTCCCCCAGTTTTAGACTTTTCCTAAAAGTGTGTATGTAGCACTCCCTATTGTTAAGAAATGTCAAGATAAAGCCAGGTTTAAAAAATGGGCATTTATACCTATAAGCGCCAGTGGGTAAAATTTACCCCTATAGAGAATACAGTCATTTTAGCGCTGTTCATGTTGCGGGTTTAGATAAACATTCTGTTGCCATTGGCAATGCCTTTTCCACTAGCTACAGGCATTGTGTCCTAGGTTGATTCTGCATCTGACGGGTCATTATCTGACAGCGATCCACTTGTATGAAGTAAACATGCATAAAAGCTGCTGCTTATACCGTTTGTGTAGGCTACATGATCATCAAAACTAATGCTGCAGTAGCCTAGTTTTTCGGTATGTTCTGCGGTCCCTTCAAGTGCGGCTCCCTCATGTGCTTTTTGATTGGCTATAACTTTTCCAATGCGATGTAGGCTATTCTTTAGTAATCATTATACATTTTTCCGTTGGGTAAAAATCTACTATAAACTTTGGAATCGATAATAATCGTTTTTTTCAAATAAATAGCCTACTTTTATTTGGACTTTCAAACCTTTGTAGCTATGTGTTAGCCTACTCTCTGGATGCCCGATGGAGTCCGAAAAAACAAGCAGAACAGTAAGAACTAGCCGACATTATGAGGCTATTATTATTACCGCCTATAAAACAATACAACAGTCAGTCGTTTTTGTAAATTGTATGCTACATTTAAATTCAAGCTGTGTTTAGAATATAACTAGGTTATAACATCTAAAACAGCGGTGAGTGGATGACATCAAAAGAGCCACCGCGTGTGAACTTGCCCTTCACAGATGCGCAGCGCAAGTGATCGACCTGCACGGTGAAGACAATGAATAAAATAGAATAAACATTCTGTAAATGCCTAAAATATGAGGATAGTGTTTATAGGAAAAGCACAGCCAAGGTGCTGAATGTTTCCCAAAGTGTGTTGGAGCAACGTGTAGCAGAAACAATCACAAAATCACTGCATTTTTATACTGGGTAAATTTTACCCACTAAGGCGGTTATATGTATACAACGAACCCTGGCGGTTCTAGTGTTAAGCAGCATACCAAACAGTCCAAAACAGAGCTAGAAGAAGGGTGATTACATGACTTACATTCATTGGATTGCTAGAAACATAACTCCAAAGGAATGCCAATATGCCATGTCTGCTGGATGTGTAATTGGGCATTTGTTTGCAAATACCTTTGCCGCAATGACTTTATACAGTGATACTATGTTAGTGTTTTGAAAGGTTGTTCTGATGTTAGACTTTTCTTACATACAGTTTTGTTAGACATATTACATCCTTATTTAGTTAAATAAATACCTGGACGCTTTATTCTTTGCTGTTGAGAGAGTAGATAAAAGATTTGATAAGACATTTGTTTATAGTATACAAAATAACTTTGAACCTGGTTCGAAATGGAAACCCTGTCTCCAAGTAAATTATGTTTAAATACTAGTAATTGCAATTAGTTAATTTTGCAAGCAAATTGGTGTGGAAAAAAATGGTACCAGTAAACATAATCCGTGCTGCTCTTGTTTCTTCCAAAATGTATTTTAGCATATGGATGTAATATTGTGGAGACAGGGATAAAAAATGTATTTAGCCATCAGAACCCAACCCTACTGCAGAACAACAATATCTTATTAGGAGGACATTCAAGAAGTGGACCCAAAGCCTGGAAAGCCTTCGCCTGTTTGGCCACTTTCCATATCTCTACCTAGAGCTATACCGAAAGAGAACTATCCATTATAGCGGGGTAAAAAGGTGCAAAGAAAGGACAGCCCATTATATGAAATATGAAATTTTACTGTTATTGGGAGGAGCAGGGTAGGATTTAGTGCTCTGAGTTAATTCTACCACCTCATGTTTCTTTGATGAGATCATGACGGTGATACATCGATATAAGGGATATGAATAGACTTTGTTTCTAAGGTTTCTGCAGAAAGAAATTGAAAGGAAAGTGCTTACACCTTCATATCTGGAATAAGGAAGATTAATAACTAATACCCAGATTATTGTAGGAGGCAAACCTGGGTGTGAACATTACATTGTTTATCAGAACTATGCATTTATTATTCCAAGTTAACGCTTTAATATCCATGCTAGTGATTCATACTCCCAGTCGATGGCTTTTGTTACAGCACATGGCGCGGATTTATTGTATTGTATGTGGACTTAAGATTTAGTGAGAAAGGGAGAGGATGTAAAACAGACAGGAGGGAACCAAAGGAGGGCTGACTCACGCTGAAGTCACTCCCAGCAGTACCTTGCCTTTGACATACAACTGAACCTGCTAGATCCCTTGCCCAGATCACTATATCAGTCTCCTCCCTGCCGGCAGGACAAATAAATTAACTACGGATCAGTCTCACTAGATTTGGCGGTATCCAGTAAAAAGACCCTCCCATGAAGAGCTGTGGTCATGAGAGAGGATGAGAGAAGGGTTGGCAGTTGAAAAATCTCTGTTAGCTTTCCCAAGCTGGTAAGACAGAGAGCAAACATTTGCTGGTTCAAGCCTCTCAAATGTAAGGATTTGCTGCTTTCTTTCGTTTCACACAATCTGAATATGTTGGGCTGTTGATCGAACAAAACACGCAATCTGAAGGCCTCATCTAGGGCATTTCATAATTCTCAAACATTTTGTAGACTTGATGATTGATCAATACATCTCGATAATAGAAACAATTGTTAGTTGCAGTCCTACACCCAATTATTACCAATTATCCATCCATCTAACCATCTATTCATGCCCTGTGCTAGCTATCTAACTTGTGGACTCTCAGAGTCCACCCAGAGCCGACCCTCTGCAACGCCTTCATTGTCTTTATGCTTTGGAATCGCAGAGATTCTGTTGAGCTGGCCGAGCCTAGCCAGTGATGGTCCAGCTCTGGTCTCACAGCAGTCTCATGTGGAAAATACTGTTCATTTTAATGTGTGGGTTGGACAGCATTGAATTACATTAATCTCCTTTGTGGATTTCAGCATATGTAGGCCAGGCATTGTGTACACAGACCTCACAGGCTGTCTATTATAATGCAATGCAAAAATTTAACATGTAATTGCTTTCCACACAGCAGATCATCGAATTACTAAAATCAGGCAAGCAGGTGGAAGTTTTGAGGCATAGAAATTGTTCCAGATGCTCCTGCAACATATTCATATTAATTCATTACAGTATACCGTACATGTAGTTTCCTAATTGTCTTGCCGTTTCTGAAACTGAAAATAAATATCCTTCAATAAAGGGATATTTATAAGATAGATCTTTTAAAGGACTCACTGTATTTGACAGAAAAACACATTTTCCTGAGAAAAATCCAACTGAGCTTAATGAAATGAGAAATATTTATCACAAAACTGAAGCAAATCGCAGTAAATTGGAAGAAACTTGAATGGTTGGAAAAAATACAATTCATTAAGTATAATTTATGACTATAAATCACTGGAAAACCAGAGGATACATTTGTAAATAATTATTATTATTATAAATTCTATTTAGTAAAAAAGCTGACATCGTACCCTGTTGGAGCTGTGGTCAAAAACTATAAACTACTCTATGCAAAACTTTGATTTGGAGTAAAGTTAGCGACAATCTGTTTTAGAAAGACATTAAATAAAATCTCAATTTAAGGCTCATAAATGCAATGATAGGTGCTAAAGATTTCACAGTGTTACTTTTTAAGTGCACTTAGATGTTCACTAATTCAATATTTTCTTGAAGACCTGCATAACAAACAATTTTTTGGGATGGTCTGAAGTTTATCCATTATGAAAGACTTGAGCTGTTTCCTAAAACTGAGTCTGGTCTCTGACCTCTGTCTGCCTTTTATTTCATCAAATATGAATCTGCTGGCAGAGTACGAAAATGTGCCCACTCACCTACACAGGCTTCTTTATGCGCAAGACTACCCAATTTCAGGTGGTTTAAAATTGCATCTAAATGCAACATCAACTTTTCTTTACTTCCTCACTGACCCTAAAATGAGCCCAATGAAGCAGAACTTGACAAGAAGAAGCATTCCATAAAATGCCAACACTCAGTATAGCTGTTGGGTGGGTAGAAGAAATTTACAATTGTTTATTGTGTTAGCC
>NC_060163.1:18187179-18204393 GCF_021292245.1 Micropterus dolomieu
TATGCTTTGGAATCGCAGAGATTCTGTTGAGCTGGCCGAGCCTAGCCAGTGATGGTCCAGCTCTGGTCTCACAGCAGTCTCATGTGGAAAATACTGTTCATTTTAATGTGTGGGTTGGACAGCATTGAATTACATTAATCTCCTTTGTGGATTTCAGCATATGTAGGCCAGGCATTGTGTACACAGACCTCACAGGCTGTCTATTATAATGCAATGCAAAAATTTAACATGTAATTGCTTTCCACACAGCAGATCATCGAATTACTAAAATCAGGCAAGCAGGTGGAAGTTTTGAGGCATAGAAATTGTTCCAGATGCTCCTGCAACATATTCATATTAATTCATTACAGTATACCGTACATGTAGTTTCCTAATTGTCTTGCCGCAGTAAATTGGAAGAAACTTGAATGGTTGGAAAAAATACAATTCATTAAGTATAATTTATGACTATAAATCACTGGAAAACCAGAGGATACATTTGTAAATAATTATTATTATTATAAATTCTATTTAGTAAAAAAGCTGACATCGTACCCTGTTGGAGCTGTGGTCAAAAACTATAAACTACTCTATGCAAAACTTTGATTTGGAGTAAAGTTAGCGACAATCTGTTTTAGAAAGACATTAAATAAAATCTCAATTTAAGGCTCATAAATGCAATGATAGGTGCTAAAGATTTCACAGTGTTACTTTTTAAGTGCACTTAGATGTTCACTAATTCAATATTTTCTTGAAGACCTGCATAACAAACAATTTTTTGGGATGGTCTGAAGTTTATCCATTATGAAAGACTTGAGCTGTTTCCTAAAACTGAGTCTGGTCTCTGACCTCTGTCTGCCTTTTATTTCATCAAATATGAATCTGCTGGCAGAGTACGAAAATGTGCCCACTCACCTACACAGGCTTCTTTATGCGCAAGACTACCCAATTTCAGGTGGTTTAAAATTGCATCTAAATGCAACATCAACTTTTCTTTACTTCCTCACTGACCCTAAAATGAGCCCAATGAAGCAGAACTTGACAAGAAGAAGCATTCCATAAAATGCCAACACTCAGTATAGCTGTTGGGTGGGTAGAAGAAATTTACAATTGTTTATTGTGTTAGCCTTAATAAAAGAAAATAAAAGGTTGTTTAAAACTTACCGTGAAGTTGTGAGAGCCTGTGACCGCACTGCCATCTTCCAGGTAATGAGTTTCTGTATAATTACTTGCAAACAGCCCCCTAGAAAGGACAAACAAAGACAACAAATTTTCAGAAGTGACCCAAAGGGGCTTCATCCTAAAAATAAATAAATCGCAATGTCTAAAGCCATTCCACCACTGCCAGACTTGCATGGAAGATAAACAGTGTGATGTAATTTAAAACTTAACCCTGCTTTAGGAGAGCTTAAATGGAATTGAGCAGCTGTGGATTTCAAGAAAAAAAATTGATTAAAATAAAGGCTGCTGTGACTATTAAACCACTTTCACACCACATGCATGCACCATGAAGAAGTATTCAATATCAATCCATAACTCATTCCATGTGATACGTCATGTACATGCTCCACGTCAAGAGCACGCAACATAAAAAAGCGGGGAAAGAGTAAAACAAATCTTGCTAGCATTTCAGTAGCCGATCTGCAGGTAAAATGGACAAAAAGACAAACTTCGTGAAAGTAAAGGGTGGTGCAGAAAAAATAAGGGACAAAAAACGCAAATGTCTTGAGGCCCATACTGAAAAATGTCCCAAGATAAAAATGTTTTTCCCTCCACAGTCAGCTCAAAATAGTGCTAACATTGTCAGTGTCAGCCAGGCACAGAAAGCTGACGTTAGCCAGTTACTTTTATCAAGCGCTAGCAGTAGTCCTAGCAATGTTACACCCACTGTTGGGAGCCTCGAGCACGAGCAGCAGACTGCTGCTATCTCCCCGACAAGGAACAGCAGTAGCCATGAGGTGGTGGCTGACTATGTTGCTGAAGAGTTGGATGGAGGAACTGCACAAGCTAACTTTACAGAAGTAGGTGATGATGTTATTGTTAGCACAAGTAACGTGGCGACTATCGCTAGTCATGCTGATCATGAAGGGACAGGGAGTGAGGCTGAGCCGATGGCTGCTGTAAACTACTTTGCACGGCCAAAATCAGAGATGTTGGACTTGTTTTTTAAGTTCCATCCTGTTCAAACTACCACCCACAATACCGTGAAGAATCTCTTTCATTGCAGCAATGGAACAAAGCGATCCTGGTTGATGTATTGTGGGAAATCACACTCACTGTACTGTTCTGTGTGCTTGGCTTTTGCTAAACAAGTCAACCCATTTACAGTGGGAATGCATGACTAGATACATGTGCATCGACGAGTAGTGGAACACGAGAGAAGTGGCCCTCATAGAGAATGTGCAGACGCCTACTTTTTAAGGATCAGCAAAGGAAATATAAGGGAGATGCTCAATGCAAAGCAAATGTCTATCACGAGAGAGCAGGTGCGTCAAAGACGACAGGTTACGGAACGTATCATTGAAATAGTGAAAGTCATAAGAAAACGTGGGCTCAGTTACCGAGGAGACAAATCGGAGGCTGCATACACCTTGGAAAATAATGCTGCCGACCATGGCACGTTTTTAGAACTTGTTCTCTTGTTGAGCAAATTATATATATATGATGTATGCCTGCAAACGCATGTCAGTTCGTGTATTGAAAACAGTAAGAGGCTGCACAACTCCGGAGCAACGAGCAGGGGATCATTGGTCACTCTCCTATCCAAGACAACCGTAAACACGGTCATAGAAGCTATTGGATGTCTCATTAAAGAAAACGTTGCTGCTGAGGTTAAAGAGGCAGGCATGTATTCGATTCAAATCGATACAACACAAGACATTTCAACAGTCAAAGACCAGTGTTCAGTGATAATTCGCTATGTGACGGATGTGAAGACACAAGAGAGAATGACTGCACTTGTCAACTGCGAGTCGTCTACAGGTCAGTGTTTTGTTGATTTGCTTAAATGTGTCCTGGAGAAAATGGAACTTAATATAGCTGAATGTGTGGGTAATTCCACGGACAGAGCTGCTAACATGCAAGGGGAATACCGAGGATTTTCAGCGCTATTGTCAGCTCATTCACCTGCGCAGGTACACATATGGTGTTATGGCCCATGTACTGAATTTAGTAATAATGGACACTACTGGTTGCGTTCTATCGAGTGCATCACTTTTTTCTTTGTTAAATGACATCGCTGTTTTCCTGCGAGATTTATATCAAAAGAATGAATGCATGGGAGGATGCGAGCAAAGATATGCGGCACAGGAGGCTGTTATCAATTGGCAAAACCCGATGGTGGGCCAAAGACGCTGCGCTTAGAAAGGTGTTTGGGAAATTTGGGGATCCAGAAGGATGTCTTTACATTGATCTTGTTGTTACACTCAAGGCCCTGAGCGAGAAAGATAACATGAAGCCGACGGTGCGTGCGAAGGCCAATGCTTATTTATGCAGAGGCTCTGCTGAAATACAAAACCATTCACTGCCCAGACGTTTTTACGCATCTTCCAACAAACAACTCCACTTTCCAAGTATTTGCAAACGAGTGGAATGGATTTGCTCACGGCCCATCGCTTTGTCACGAGCACACAAGAGAATATGAAAAAATATGCAAGGGATTTTAAGGGGGTAAAGGCAGCAAAAAGCATGTGTGTGAGACAGACGCAGAGGTGGAATACGTGCTGCCAAACCGGAGACCAAAGAAGACAAAAAGGATGCCAGGCGAGTTATGTGATGACACAACCATATCAGATGCTGACAGCAAGTATGAGGTACAAGTGCACAATGTCATTCTGGATACAATCATTGAAAAAAAACAGAGAACTGTACACAAATTTCGCCCTGCTTGATCCCCAGAACTTCAATGACTTGAAATGTAACGGTGTACCTGCTGGCGCACTCAGTGCCCTGAGCGCCAAACTGATCAGGCATGATAGCAGAGCAACTCCCGAGGCCTTACAGGGTGAACTACTTAGCCTGGCTATGCACTGCGACAAGCTGAAGGTGTCTGTGCGCGAGTATCTGACCAAGATCAGTACTGAGGATGGAGATGATGAGCAGACCCCAGATGAAAAATGGGATGTTGTGAACAAAACCTGCCAATCTTGCAGAAAGTGTCCCATCTGTTGTTATTATGTCCTACAACGGTATAACCTGCTCACTGACTCCTACCATCTAATCGGACTTGGATACAAGTTTCTGTTAACTCTGTCTGTGACACAAGTTGCACGCGAAGCGTTTCCACGTTAAAATTTATCAAGAATCGATTAAGGAGCACAGCATCCACATTTGTGAAAACCACAAATGCCAGGGCCGAATTTTGGTCCCACTCCGGGCCTGCCGAGAGACACTGTTCTAAATTGTCTCCAAACACATCCACTTTATCTGTGGCTGATGTCTTTGAAAAGAACCGGTTTGAGTGTTTCTGTCAGTCGTTTGTGAGAAGGCTATAAAGCTATCCGCACCTAAATTTGGAGTGACCACGTATTCAAGGCTCTATGGTAAATCCACTGAAACGGACAAGAGCAAGCTGACAGGCAGGTTAGCGACATTATCCTGTCATTTTCTCTCTTTACAAAGACAGGTGTTGCAGTATGAGAGTACTAGCTGAAGAGAAGCTAGGAAGTGTTCATGTTATGCGATTCATGAACCACATAAAACGTAATTTATAAAATTGGGTCGGACTTAATGAATTTAGCACGAGAAATGTTATTTCCATCTGTACAGTATGGAAATAACATTAATTGGATTATATTCACGGAAAGTATAAAACATCTTACATGTGTCCATTAAAAGTAAATGGACACATGTAATTTACTTTACCGGACCCTCTCAGGCCTCGGACCCACTCACCATAGTTTCTCCAAATCCTGTGGGAAACACTGAGTAAAAAGCACATTTTGACTATTTTATAAAATGGTTAAAAGAATTGGCAAAATAAATGGAAAAAAATGTGAAAAAACTTGTTCGGTGTTCGGGAAAGTTTTTCATTATATTCGGTTTCGGCTAAGAATTTTAATTTTGGTGCATGCCTAGACAATAGCAAGCAATGAGCAAATTGACATATATGAGGTGATACAAATGGGAATGGAGAGATTATGTTGACAGGAAAATAGCGAAGAAGTCATTTTTAGTTACAGATGGGAATAACACTATAAAGTGACTCTCTGAGGTTAAAGTAATAGCAATCTCAGATTTCTCAATCACTGCTTGGGACTAGCCAACCACTGAAAGACTTGGTGTGAAGATTTAATCAACGTGATGTTAGTAAGTGCTTATTCCTAGGTGTGTAAAAGTAGGTCTCCTGTATATAAAGATATGGACCTTTTTGTCAGGAAGTTGCTAAGTTGTCACAGAGGCGGTTTAGTTGCTATGATGTGACAGAATCAACAAGTCGGACTTTGTGGTAAGTATTTATTTGTCAAGCTGCTGTTTCCATGGCCAAGATGAACCTTCAAAGTATACCAGTATTTTGTCCTCAAAGGAAATACATTTACGGCTGTCTCACTCACAATCATTCCTTCAACAATAAATTGTTAAATATGCTACTTTGTTATGTTTTGGAGAAACTATGAGTGTTGATACTGAACACTGACAGCTTAGAAGTGGATCATGCTACAATATTTTAGTTTGAGAAGTTTCTCTGGACATTCTGATGCTTTTCATTTGTGCTGTGGTTCTGGGTCACCATTGGAATCTATTGCAACTATTTAATTTCAGAGCCTCCTGTAGACTCTTCAAGCCTATAGGGGGGTGATTCTTTGACACTAAAAACATTTTTGGTTGAGTACACCACATAACTCCTGGACTGTGCTGTCCTGTCACTGCAATAACATGAACATTGTTGATGATATGATGGCTGCCCTTCTTGTCACATTGGAGGTTAGTGAGCACTGCTCCGTTCTCTGGCGGAGGAAAGGAAACAGCAGGAGGCAAGAGAAATCCACAACAGAGTTGAACATATGTGCTTAGATTAAAAAAAAAAGCTACGTGGACCCCTCCTGGGTTGATTATCACAGCATGAACATGTGTATTTGTGTTCATGATTTGTACAATCGAGGATGTGATTGCCTTCATGTGTCCGTGGATTGTATGTACAGCGAGTGCATGTACAGTATTACACTACAGGACACCAGCAGATGGTTGGCTGGTGCTAATCCACAGCAGAGGAACAAACCTCAGTAGGCAGCTGGATTCTCTTACTGACCTCACCGCTGACAACCCAGCTGGGAGTGTCAGATGTAACAACCCGGGGAGGGGGGATATTTTGTTTGGGAGCTGTCAGCATGAGACACAATGCTACCCCGCCCTCTACTCCTCAGCAGAGCCAAAGAGCTGGTAATAATCATTGGATCAAAGTGAGGCCAAAGAGTAGAGAGAGCCAAATAAAATGATGTGTTTCTTCAGTCTTAATTAGGTCTGCGCTCTCGGTCGGACACACAAACTCAACATCTGCCCACAACAGACAATCCAGTATGGTGAGTCCATGTGTGTGTATGTGTCTGCCTCACCACTTGCCTGTAACACTCTGGGAGTGTGTGGGTATAAAGGAACATATTGCAGACACCCATGTGTCATCCATATGTTACATTTCAATGAATGAGCATGGCGAGGGGGTAGTGTCTAGCTCAAGGACTCTGAGAGGACACAGAATTGCAGGAAAGTGTGAGAGTGTTAAAGAAGTGTCAGTCACTGTAGGGTATCTGATAAAATCTTAGTGGATTACAACTAAGATATTTGCTAATGTCACCAGTCTGTTCAACAGGGAGAACACATTTCCAGCTTTCAATATAGCCCTCGGTGTCAACTCATTTCCAGATGACTCTCTCAAATGTTGGAGCGTCCTTGAATGCACCAGCAAGGAAAGTTTGTAGACAACTAAGCATGTCTCTGTCACACCACTTGCACAATAGCAGATTAGTTCAAATTCAAAATTGGTTTACCTACAAATTCTGCAATAGGAATGCTTTTTCCAAACCCATGTTAAAACCAAGAAACTGTACCTTAGTCCACCTGAATGAGATGGACTGAGATTGGTTTCAGGAAAATTGCAGTATGTACTCTCATGTGCATATTATGATATCATCATTATTATCATTATTGGCATGTTGTTGTTATTGTTAGCAATGGTAGAGAACATTAACTAATTTTCCCTTTACTTATTTGCTACTTGTGCAAGTGTTTACCTATTTCCTTTGTACTACGAAGCAGAAGAAGTGTGAGAAATAGGATTGAGAGGCCAGTGGTGGCCATGTCTGTGTCAAAACACATGGACCAACAGTAATACCATTTTTTTGTTGGTATCCTACTCCCATCAGCCATAACATAACACTGATTATCTCATTACCATGGCAACTATCAGAGGGTAGGATATAGCCGCAAGTGAATATTTCGTCCTCAAAGTTGATGTGTTAGAAGCAGGAAAAATGGGGTAGCATAAGGATTTCTACAACTTGAACAAGGGCCAAATTGTGATGGCTAGACGACTGGGTCAAAGCATTTCCAAAACCGCAGCTCTTGTGGGGTGTTTGTGGTATGCAGTGTTCAGTACCTATCAAAAGTGGTCCAAGGAAGGAAAAGTGGTGAACTGGCATCAGGGTCATGTGAGGTGACCAAGGCCAATCCAACAGACGAGTTACTGCAGGTCAATTTGTTGACAAAGTTAATGCTGGTTCTAATAGAAAGGTGTCAGAACTCACAGTGCAGCTGCATGCTATTCAGTGTGCTCATGCTCACCCCTGTCCACTGCTGAAAGTGCCCACAATAGGCATGTTAACATCAGAACTGGACCACGGCGCAATGGAAGCAGGTGGCCTGGTCTGATGTATCACATTTTCTTTTGCATCACGTGGATGGCGTGTGTGTGCGTTGCTTACCTAGAGAACACATGGCACCAGGATGCACTATGGGAAAAAGGCAAGCTGGCGGAGGCAGTGTGATGCTTTGGGCAATGTTTTGCTAGGAAACTTTGGGTCCTGCCATTCATGTGGATATTACTTTGACACATACCCCCTTTCTAAACATTGTGGCAGACCATGTCCACCCTTTCATGGAAACAGTATTCCCTGATGGCAGTGGCCTCTTTCAGCAGGATGATGCAGCCTGCCACAAAGCATAAAAGGTTAAGGAATAGTTTGAGGAATACGACAAGTTCAAGGTGTTGACTTGGCCTCTAAATTCCCCAGATCTCAATCCAATCGAGCATCTGTGGGATGTGCTGGACAAACAATTCCAATCCTTGGAGGCCCCACCTCGCAACTTATAGGATTTAAAGGATCTGTTGCTAATGTCTTGGTGCCAGATACCTCAGGTGGTCATAATGTTAAGACTTGTTAGTGTATATGGCTACCTTAGAAATCCAATGGAATTGTAAATGACTTGGTTTAACACTATAGCATTCATAGGCTGCTAACTGACATGGTTAGTAGCTTAATATTATACATCATAATCATTCGATACCAAATAAGAACTGTGGATTTTGTCCCCTATCACTTACTGACCAATACTAATGTGCTTTCAATGTAAGGGTCAGTATAAACAGAAGGGATGTTGGGCACCGGATGATACTTCCACATGACAGAAAATACGAGTTTCAATCTGTACTACACAGATGCAAGAAAACATCCAGAGGAATACCGTACAGCTGTGTCATTTGCATCAACAAAGTGCAGGAACCAAAAACCTTGCGATGCACCCAATCGACAGCACTTCATCTCATGAACCACCGATGCCATCTACGTCATGTGTCTAATTCCACAAGCCACCCGCACCTCTCACTGTTTATCAATCAGTGGGAAGTTAATGAGGCATGGGGCAAGGGAGGGGAGAGCGGGGTCGCGCCCCCCATTTAAAATTCATTACCCACGGGACAGGCCTCCAGCAGGGCTCCGTCTGACAGACAGGGAGTTGGCATTTGGGAGATGCACCACGAATCAACAAGATGCCGCCACTTTCCAGCTGTTAATGCCACAGAACCTGTCTTGAGTGTTGGCAGCCTGACAGCCAAACAACCGCAAATAAACTGCAAGTGTGACACAACAAGAGGTAAATATTGCTGAGATTTGTGCTACTGCTGCATGAACTTGTCTCAAAACTCTGACAGGGAAGAATTTGTTAACTTCTCTGCATCTGTTAGACAGGTACAATACCCATAATTACTGTTATGTTTACATCTTGTCATGCTGTCTTCGGGCTGAGAAAGACTTGATGACTTTCTGAAAGAAAATATATTAGGTTGGGGGAAAGAGTCAGATTCGCCTGTCAGTAGATTTGACGACACAGACAGAAAGACAATGAAATCACTTCAAGCTAATCCTGAATGCCAGCTACTAAATGCCACTTCTGTTCTTCCTGCATTAAATTATAATATTTGTTTTGCAGTATCTCTGTTCAACATTATCAGCCTCTTCTGTCTGTCTTTGTTTAAGGAAATAACACCACGATTTGTCTTATCTAAATCGAATATATTCACATACAGAAATAAATGTCATGGCGAACCATTTAAACACATTTCCTGTTGTCAGCACTCTCATTGAGAAAATACGCCCAGGCTAACCTCCAAAAATGTATATCTTGTGATTTACCAGCAAATGCCATAATTCTTATACATGTGGCCTTCATTGTTATTGTTTGCTCTTCTCTTACGTTGTTGTCTTAGAGTAAATGTTGCGGTGTGTGAGATACATTCATTGTAACAGGCTTGATGAATTGGAGTTAGTACCTAATCCATCAACAGCAAAAGGGAGGCCTCATTTGTAGGTGAGTGTTGCATATGACCTAGAAAGAAAGTTCCTGAATGTCAAACCTTCTACCTGGCAATCATGCTGGAGAAGTATCAGCTTTTACGTATGCTAATGTAACATCAGTTTTCTATTGATTATGACACACTATTGCGCATGTACTAATAAACTTGTGATGTTATTATGGCAGAACACTGAAGCATACAGACATACCGAAAGCTGAGACCAAATCACACACAAGTCGTAAAAAATACACTTTCTAAGCAAGGGAGAAATTGTTTGGGACAGTTTCAAATCAAATCAATAACAATACAATAACAAAAAGTTGAAATGATTATTTGACTGCAGGCCACGTGGAGAAAGAGAAAATTTATTGTGAGAAACAAAGTGCTCCCTGCAGAACTCTTGTTAGGTGGATTAAAGGCGGAGTCAGAAGCATGAGCAAAATCACACAATAGTAGAATCACAGCTATGTGGTGGGCCGCATACATCTGTTCTATTTGGCAGAATATAAAATAATGCATTTCAGTCAGTAGTGACAAAGAGTGACTCTCTCTTTTCTTCATAAGGTATCCAACCAGGCTGTAAGTATAACTGAGCAAAGAAAATATTAGCAATTATACTGGAAGCACCTCAAAAAGTAAATTAACTTCCTTTTCTGGAGTACATGTGAATATCCTTAAATGACTTGCTATGACCAGTACGTTGACACCATAGCCATCATCGCCATTGTTGGAATACAAGCTGGATCAACGATCAGTGATTTTCCATTCACAGGCTCCGATATGTCTCATTAAACTCAGACAACCCAATCAGGGACTTCTGGACAAATCCTAGAGTTAACTATGATAAATGAGAAGCTAGGCATTAGGCCTCCAGAGAGCAAGTAGCTCTCTAGCACTGCTCTGTAACAGAAAGTTATTTAGAACAGATGTAAATATAAACATTTAGAGCAGATGAAATCATCATCAAAGAAATACGTTTCTCATAAAACCTAATCTAGGAGCTCCAATTAGTACATTACATTTCAACGGAGAGACTCGTGAAGCAATGTGGTACTAATAATGTCCCTTTGCTTTTATGTGGCAAGAACCTAGCCTTGTGTGGAAAAAGTGGGATCATGTGCATGAAAACCTACAATAGCGCAAACCCCCCGAAGCCACATAACCTTGTCTCAGTGTTAGTAACGTTTTTTTTCCAGGCGCAAGGGAAGAGGGCCAGTCTTCCTGGCTGTGATCTGTCTGACATCAGGCAGTATTGCAGGCCAGTGCCAAGTAGAGCAGAGAAGCAGAATTCCCCCTGCTTACCCTGAGCTCAGTGCAACTCCCAGTCTTCATGAAGCATGTCATGAACAGAACCATTAAAGCATGCCAGCCAATGATTTCTGCTTTAGAAGGAGGGATGAAGGGGGGAATAGCATAAAAAGTCAAGGCAGATGGTTTTGACTTTATTTATATAAACTATGTTCAGTAGAGAGCTAACATGCAGTTCAGACCAAGTGTAAAAAAGAAAATTTCTCTTTTTTTTACACTGAGAAAGCAGTTTGGGCTTTATCCTGGTTTCACCTTATCATAACAGCCTCATTATGATTCTTTCCACCTGTGTGGCATCCCAGGCTTGTTAATTGGTCAGCAAGATGGTCAAACAGAATAGCCATTAGTAGCAGTGGCACGCAATTATTGCAGTGGCTGTCACCTAGAGATTGATGTGGTTAAGCCCAGGCATGCCCCGTGAAATCAATAAAGTGTCATCTCTGTGCAATGTCTGCGTGATGGATGACTCCACAGGATCCCAATTACAGAGATGAGATGATGAATACCACCCCAACAATGGATAAGATAATTGGAATTAGGACAGAAATGCAACACTTATCTTTGATAAATTGTGAAGATAATGATGCAGACTATACTGAAATATACAAGGCTGTTAGTTACTACAAAAAAAATTGATTATATAGTTAAATACTTAAATGTTTCACTTTCTGAAAGTACAAAAAGTACAGAAGAATCAGGGAGGAGACATGTTGATTCATATATATAATTTTTGGTCACTTTTAGAATGTTTGATTTGCAACTGGCATTTCCTCAGAGCTCTGACTGGACCTGTGTTTAGAATCATGAAGCTGTGGTAGGTCTAAATATATCTCCACCTGACAGAAAAGAGTATACAGGTATATATGTGTCTTTATTTATAAGTCTTTATTTTACAGATTATTTACATGCATGTGAATCTCCTGCTTTCCTACACAACATGATTATGTTTTATAAAAACACAAGATAAAATCAACCGAGAAAGATAGTTGTGATAGGATGTACTGGGGTCGGGCCTTTATTTTATTTTATTTTTTTTAAAAAAACACCACCACGTCCCTTGCTCGTGAAGGTATCTGGTTAATTAATTTACAGCATTTCCTGCCGTGCTTTTCTCCTTTTAATGTGCTCCATCTCAGCTCTACCTTTTCTCTTTGTCTTGTTCTCTCTCTCTCCTGTGCTGTCCATTTTTTCTCCACACTGTTCAGCCACGGGCACTGACTGAATGATGTGTTGATGTGTATGTGCAAGTGACCAATTGCGTGTGATGACAGAGATCATACCAGGTTATATCAGGTTAAAAAAAGATGGGGGGCTGCCCTGGGTTGTTTTCTCTTTGATTTCAGGCCCAGGAGAATTCTCCCAGTGCTTCCGATGGCCAGTCTGGGTCTGCTCACATCTCCAAAAACCTGTTCTCTTACGGTAAGACTACTCTCTCAGTAGAAAAGGTAAAAGTGATGCGATATCGTTATACCACCACAAAAGCTCTTTGGTCAGAATGGATGGTAGATGATAACCATGACCAAACTCTTAATCAAGCAGCTTCAGCTGCCTTAACTTAATGAGATTTCAACCATAGAAGGGAAAACCAGGAAACACTCATGATTTGTTCCTGGAATGATCACATGGGCAATTTCTGGAAGGCATGGACAAACGTGTCTTTAAGATATGAAGAATTGTTTTCTTTCTGCTATCCCTCAGCACAGTTACATCCTGTGTCATGTTAACCACACATGTTGCTGCCTCACCATATTAAGGCAAGACGCTTTATCTCTTGCTGCAACACAGTTCAGTGTGGAGTGAGACATAGTCCAACCATTCCAGTCTGACAAGCACAATGACCACTTGAAAAATAATAAGAAGCCATGTTTGTTTAACTTCTCACTGGTTTTATGACTTATCTCTACATGTGGGTGTGTTGTAAGAGTCACAAAAGCTACACACAAACAAACTACAAACAGGATAAATACAGGAAAAGTGCAACGTAGAGTCAAATGATTTTACACATAACTGTCCATTCCCTCTTTTGTTCCTTCGCCTGTTGTCACTTGACGACATGTAACATAAAGTTACATCTGGCTCTCATGTGTTCTGACAGCACAGTGTTTGTCATTCCAAGGCATGCATGGATACACCGAATGGTGTCTTTGAACACGATCACCCTGCATTTCTTATATCTTTTCAAAAGACATTAATAGTCAGTTTATTGCTCATGATATCACAATCCCCAAGGGCCAGGCAAAATAACTCACATGTGGCTAATCAAAGGCAGTTGATCTGCACAGTGTGAACTCAAATTCTCCACTTCAGGTCAACTGGAATATGAGGCTTAATTATTCCTTATGCTTGCAATCTAACAAGTGACAACAATTACATTTAAATAGTAGAAAAACAAATCAAAACAGAAGAATTTGTGATTTTTGGTCTTCTTTTTGTGGCATGGGCCAATGACATTGTTATCCGAAACTAATTCTGCCGGGTGCCAAAGCAGCAGTCTCTCAAATCGCCTTTGTTGCTGTGGATCACTGGAGGGGAGATCCTTCATCCTGCTTTCTACTCCTATCTGCCCCCGGGGCTTCAATTCCTCTGCGGCAGAGAGCGTGCCTCTACTCTGGCTCTTCATCTCCCTCAGTATAAGCTCTGATTGTGTGTCTGCATGCGGGGGTGTGGGAGAAATGGAAAAGAGAGTGTGTCCCTGCTTGGGTGCAGAAATCACTACATGTGCTAGTGGCTAAGCGCAATTTATGCACGTCTGTGTGGGAGAATGCATGCGTGCTTGTACACATGAAGGTATCGCTGCATGTGCCGTTTCCGCAACGTGGATTGTGTTTGCTCTCCACATATAGCAGGCTCATGGCTTATAGATCATGCAACACATTCTCTTCTTTCAACACTATCGGCAAGCCACAACACCCGCCTGATTTCCTAAACTACTTATCCAACCCTCAGTGCATCCTGCATTGGAAATCAGGAAAGCATTACCATTCTATAATGCTTTCCTGATACTAGTACTTTGCAAAATCTGAAACAAAATTTGAAAGGCCCATTAAACCAAATTACAGTGAACAATTTTCACCAGAACTACTTTCTAATAAATAAATCCCTATAACATCTGTTGACATTGAAGTCTGTGATCAAGGAGGACATTACAAACCTTCATTGTATAGGAGGCAGAAATCTCATAGATACCCCAATATTGATATTCATGTCTTCTAGCCTGTAGCAAAATAAGCCAATATTGGATGCCTGCAGATGGAAATTGACTAGATTGAATTCATATTCCCCTCTGTGGATACATTCCAAGTGGAAATAATAAGCTTTACGTGCAGCCTCAAAACAATAAATTTCACCACATCATCTTTGTCTGTTTTCCACATCTTTTTTTATCTTTTCGTTTTTTAGATCATTAGATAATGTGGGTTAAGGCTGAGAACGGGAGGAGAAACCGAGGAAGGGTGAATGCAGAATCATTTTCAGGATGGGTCATGCTAATACAACAGCTTTGAGCTTTCCCATTAATTCAAATGGTTTGCAAAGAAGTGGCCCAAGGCCCAGAGCTTATCCATCTATATTCATTGCAACCTCGTGCTTGAACTAATGAGCAACTAGGGAACTTCAAACAATCAAGCCTATCATTCTTTTCGCAAGGTAAATGCATATACAAAAAAAAACAAAAAGCATTTCAATTAATTAAATCTGTCTGTACTTGTAAGCCCTCCCCATTTCCTCCCTGCCCTTCTCCCCCGTCTTGCACGCCCTCAGGGAAATCAAACAATTAAGGACTGAATACAAATTTACTCTCCCTCCCTTCATGTCTTTCACCCCTCTGATTGTGTCAGTGAGGGAGATGCCCTCCCTCTTTCTAGTAAAAGTCTGATTTTGATGTAGGCGGGTTTGGTTACGTGTCCTGACCCTGTGTTCTTTTAGGAGTTGATTGACAGGAGAAGGTGGCCACGAGGTTAGAGTTGGAGGAGACAGAACAAAAACAACTAAATTATGTAAAAAGAAATGAACTTTAGAGTAACGTTTAAGGCCAGAATCCTCATGCATTGACAACAGGTGTGGTCTATACTAAGACAAGGAATTTAATGTCCAATTAGTTAGCAATACAATCGTATCCCATCCCCTAAGCATTCATTAATCTCTACTAGCTTTCATTAAAACTGATTTCTGCAGTGAATGCTGGCAAAAAAATTCTGTTATGGCACGCTTCTTAATTCAGCTCTCAGCATCATTTTACTCTGTTTCTAAAGAAGCTGATTGATTTCCCAATAATGCACTACTAGCTCATCGATCATCCGTGGTCCATTGATCCCTGGAAGGAATATAGCTCCTGTTGTTCAGCTGATGTACCCAGGACGTGGAACATTATTGGCTTTCTCTAAGAGGTTGTTTGTAAACATCACAGCGTGCAGATGGAGCACACAGCTGGGGCTTTTTATGGCATCGATGACCCATCGAGCATAAAGAAAAGCTGTTCGTGGTTGATTTGCATCCACACACAGAGAATCCATTCATTAATTTTCATCAGTCTTTTGAACAAAATCAATTGCGAGACCAGGACCAGGTCATGAGTCATGCACAACCCCACCAAAACCAGTCGAGTCTAAACATATTTATTAACTTTTTATTTAACACATTTGCTTTTTTCATATTTTAACCATGCCGTTAACTATTCACTGGTATTTTGTATGAACTTTCATGCCAACATCAAGGTCTGCCACACTGCTCTTTCGGGAGTAATACTGAATCATTTATTTACTAATTTATTGGCTAATTTTAATTTATTCACTCTAAAAATACTGGAACCAGCTTATCAAATATACCACCATGAGACATTTGTTACTGTAGGTTGTTAAAGAAACAGTGCAACATTTTGGGAAAGAAGATCAATAACACTTTCAAATCTGTATGTACAATATGGAGCTGGAGCCAGCAGCTGGTTAGCCTAGCTTAGCATAAAGACTGGAAACAGGGGGAAAGAGCTAGCCTGGCTCTATCCGAAGGTAACAAACTCTTGTCAAGAAAGCAAGCACATGTAGTTCCTAAAATGAGAAACTATTCCTTTAACTCCCGCCACGTTGCTAAAAACCCCCAGAAAAAAATACAGAGGATATGCAGGGTCCTGCATCAGAAAACTGGATATACTGCTGACAACTAAATATAAGCCTTTTTGTTTTTCTAGAAGGACAACATATAGATTTTCTCTCAGTTCATAAGTCAACAAATGCAGTTTCGTGCTTAACCCTCTGTAAATTTACAACCTGCCCGTGACCCCTTCGCTCGGAAACTATGTTGATTTCAAGGCAGCTGTGTCGTGGACTCAGGGCCTCGATTCCATGGGGTCCCTGCACCCCTAAGCAGTCCACAGCCTCTTTATCAAACCATGGCAGCTCCTATTGTTGTTGGCAGCTCACTCCTGTCCCCAGTGCAGGAGGGATTAGGTGAGTGTGAGTGAGGAGTAGTACAGGGGCAAACCAAAGGAGACCCTGCCGTGTCCCATACCCCAATAGGGAGTTATTAGAAGCTGCTGACAGCAAGAAAATAAGAAAGGAGGGAGAGACATGAAGGCAGGTAGACGAAGAGGAGGAGGACTTCCTTCGCACTTCATCTGACAAAGCACAAACACCAGAAACCTCCAATCGAGTCATCACACATCCTTCTCCTGACTCTGTCTACTCCCTGTGTGTCCGTCTCTCAGCACTGTGGGGCCTCAGATGCATAACATTAATGTCGAATGGGATGGGAAACCAAAAGCATCTGCTTTCTGCATGACACGGAGACGAGGGGGGAGACTCCTGAAGGCCCCGACTTTCTCTGCACCATTTCTTTTTATCACTAAGCTAAATTTAGTGATGAAAGAGGCATTTGAACTCTAACACCTACACAGGTTTCCCATTGAGTCTTGTGCAGACTGGAAGTTTTAAATGAGTCAAAAGCAGGAAAACATGGAGAGATTCATCAGCAGAGATGGTACCTTTTTGTTCAAGAAGGGGAAACTGCTGCGGGAACTTTTTGCTGTGCTAGTCAACTAGTGCGGATGCTGTTTTTGCTTTTCATCCAGCATTCATTTTTCACAAGGACACTGCTCTGCATGAGCATGTGTAAGGAAACAGAAGGGGGGGGGGGGGGGGGGGGGCGCCCGC
>NC_060163.1:18204413-18317864 GCF_021292245.1 Micropterus dolomieu
GGGGACTCCTAGAACAGCTGAAAGAGACAGGCTTCCTTCAGCCCAAATCTGACCGTCTGACAGATGACCACGAGTAGCTTCTTTGCTCAGTCAATGACCCCAAACACAGGGAGTGCTGGTCATAGGAAGGTCAGTGGACTGTGAGAACTGAGGGAACAGGATGGAGGGCAAGTGGAGCAAGCATTCCCTCCCGGCTGACATTAACTCACACTGTAACTCCAGCAAATCTATTTGTCTGTCTGTCAGAGGGAGGATGGAAGCCAGGACTGTGAGCCTGGACTGATTATCTTTATGGTCAGCAGCCACAGAGGTTGGAAACTTTGGCTGCTTTTGTTTATTCCCTTTGGCACCCCAGAGCCTTGAGAAAATGAGATTTCACTCAAATTTATGGATAACGTTTGCTTAAATAGGTGAAAGGGAGAGATTCTGAGCCAGAGACATAGACAGAACGACAGACAATCTGATGGAAAGAAGACAGAAAAAGGAAGATGAAGACAGAGCTTTGGCTTATGGCTGCTAAAACTTACTTTTGTATTCCTCTAAAAAATTATTAGAGTACAAGATATTTTCTGGCAATTCATATTCAAATGATCCTTACACTGTTCTTCTGCTACGGTTTACTGAGTGTAAAAACAATATTTTTAATAGGCATACACATCAAATAAATGACAGCAATACATGGAGGTGTTGATTTTATTGACCTTCCTTATTTCCCTTATGTCTTCATAGGTCAAAACTCCAGTAACTCTATAGAACAACTTTATTGTTAGATAATCACATTTCAGCTTTTGGCCTATATCAGGGTCATCATGAGTCACATTACATTTTAATAGGGACAACAACATTTTAATAGGGTAGGTATGAAGCAAAAAAAAAAAAAAAAAAAAAACGAGAGGTAAAAATGTGTACATACAACAACTGTGACATTATTGCAGGAATTTTGGAAGACGGCATGCTTACAGGTTTCCAGTCTCCAAGTTTGGTTACTGTTGTCATGTATAAACAGAGTACTTTGTTCATTTGTCTTTTTAATTTCAAAACTAGTGGAATGTTATGTTTGCTCATTTGTTCGCAGCATGAAAATTGATGAAAAAACTGATTAAAAAGGCAAATTTTGTAAGTGTGCAAGGCATTAAAAAGTATTTACACAATTGCCACACCTGCAATACTGTTATATAAAAGTATTCCAGCATTCTGTAATGATAGTGAAAAGAAAATTAGTAATAGTGCTTGGAAAGTCATTTCAGCACAGACACAAAACAAACTGCAATTTAGCAAACTTGTGAAGGCTGTTTAGAAATACCACATAATGCAGTCTAAATGGTACTTCTTATGTCTGATCGAGCTATAGTGGAGTGCTTACACTTTATCAGCCGTCTGGAAAAGCATGGCAATAAATGTTCTTGCAGATAACACCTTACATTATGTTCTATTAAATGTTAGACATAAGTTACGTAAAGGTCTGAAAATGAAACACAGGGCCTAGTCTACCTTAAAAGTCCCCTCTGAATTTACAGCTAAACTAAAATGTGTTTTTGTTCATCCTTCAAATTGTTACTTTAACAACAAAATCTTGAAACACTGGGTTTATAATAAGGCAAGAAAGGGCTCTTAAAAGATGACTCATACAAAAGATGGGTGAGGGCTATCTGGTTGTCTCTCTGTTTGCTGTCATTCGTCTTTCCACAGTCCAATTGTTTCTACCTGCTCAGCAGCACTCAGTAAATCTCAGCTCGTGTGGCCTCTGGACATGTTGGTAGCTGCCTAATGGTTAAATAAACAAGTGTGGATCCCAGCTGTGGAAAAAAAATAAAATAAATACCCTCTTCCGCGCCCTCATCAGCTATCATCAGGGTGCCTGTGAGAAAGGAACCAAACACCCAGTTACCTAAATGAAATGCATGAGAATTTGATTTTGATATAATGGTTTACTGAAACATCATGAATTACATCCCCACATTTTAAATTGTATTGTTTTAATTTTAAATGCATGAACATTAGACTGATAAACCCAGCCTCAATAACAACCTCTATCACTGAAAGAGGGCATCCTTATTTGCAGGACCCTCGGTAAGCTCTTTAGCGAAGGTAAGTAGTGAGTGATGGCTCGTCCCTCAGAGAGAAACTGCTGCTGGCAGTAGGTTTCAGTTGGCTGTGTACTTTGTGGTGAACAGGGAGGCTGAGGAATAGATCTACCAGCTGGAGTCCTGAGACCCCTGTGGTCTGTCTGGAAAAAGGCTCAGAGTGGAGAGGGGAAGACCCCTATCACTACACAAAAGATTTTTTTTTAACAAGCCACTAAGTCTTAAACTTTTTTTTTCTTCAGTTTTGTACTTAAAGTCCATCTCGACGATACTTCTTATCGTTTTTTTACTTAGATGTTTGCCCTTCACTGTGCAGAGTTTTGCACATACATCATTCATTGTTGCTGTTTTGACATTCATCTGATGAAGAGGGAAGGTTTGTCTGTGCTCAACTTGGGACAGAGCGTTTGCTGTCTGGAACAGCCTGCCCGAGGAAATCAGGTCGGCTGAGTCAGTGAACTCTTTTAAGTCCCTTCTTAAAACATACTTTTATAGGAGAGCCTTTCCCGATCTTATTTGACTTTATTTTATCCCTTTTATTTTATTGTATTTTACTAATTTTATATTAATTTTTCATGCTCTTATCTTGTTTTTTTGTATTATTCTTTACACTTGTTAAAGCACTTTGTAACTTGTTTTTGAAAAGTGCTCTACAAATAAGGATTATTATTATAACTTGAATTTCAGTTTAAGACATGTATGTATGAGAAGGATTGTGTGGCATCACAGCTAGTTTGGAAGTCAACCCTGGTCCAGTTTGCAAATTACTTGATGGATTTTCAATGAGGGAGAAGACATAAATGCAATTTTAAGACATTTTAACCAGGTCATTTTTGTTTGTATATAATGTATATTTTTACAATACTCAAAGCTGAGTATTTTTTTTTGTCTTAAACATGTCTGTGGGGATATTATAATTGACAATATCTTGAAAAAGGCCTCTCCCATCACAAAATGCTTCATTCATAACACAAGAATGAATTCTAAATTAATGTATAGTATAGTTTATAGTTTAGTGAGAAAGAAAGTGATATCAGGTGAACGGGTTTAGTTGTTTTTGGACTTGGGCTTTGAATTAAGCTTGAAGGTTAGGTTGAAAGGTTTCGAGACAAGTAAAAGTGCATGTATACAGACACACACACACACACACACACACACACACACACACACACACACCAGAACGTTAAAGGACACTGCATGTGCATCTCACTCTTCTTTATCCTGAAAGAAAGGACAAGCCGTTCTAAGAGCTTTCCAGTGTTACTGGGTGCCTCCTAATTAATTAGGAACATGGAGTGGCAAATCCACGTTATTAATTACTGCTCTAAGCTTGAAAATAATTGGAGCTTCTGAGAAGGTAATTCAAAAGAGGGAAGCTCCTTCCAAAAAATTCCCTTTTGAAAGAAGCAGTTGAAAGGCGCAGGCTCTGGACAGAGACGAGCCCATTTCCATGGCTTGTCTTTGAAACTAATGAATCACAGTACATCATGGCCTTGCAGCCGCAAGGGTAACTGGAA
The DNA here is from genome assembly GCF_021292245.1 of Micropterus dolomieu. Classification (NCBI taxonomy): domain Eukaryota; kingdom Metazoa; phylum Chordata; class Actinopteri; order Centrarchiformes; family Centrarchidae; genus Micropterus; species Micropterus dolomieu. Next base: position 18,208,015 of record NC_060163.1, read on the forward strand.
AGGTACAAAGGCTAGTTAACCTCAGTGCATCCTTCTCTTGGAAGGTTTGGTGGTTCTGAATGAATTTTAGAACATTGTGTATGTGTGTGTTTGAATTGTGCTGACGAAAGAAAGTTTATGTGTATGTCTGTCCGCAGAAGGGAGAGAATAAATGAGCATTGGCACAAGGATGTAGAATATTGAAGTTTTTGTGTGTGTGTGTTCATATATAGGAGTATATCTGTTCATGCTTACGGTTAGGGAGTGGATTGGACTGTTTGTGCACCCTCCACAGTTACTTTCACTGTAATGTACAGTACATGCCTGCCAATGACTAATTCACCCACTATCTAACTGCCCAATGTAAGATGTCTTACTGTAACAAATATCTAAAACTGATAAACATTTTAAACATACTATTTCAGTCTGTAGGCAGGAACTAGTGTCAACCAGTCACATGTGCTCTAATGAAATATTAATTAACAGATTTCCCTGTTTCCAATGTTAATCAATACAACAATTCACTTTTATGGAACCAGAGTAAATAAAAAAGAAAAGCTTTTCATCTTGTTTTGTTTCTGACTTACTGATTTGGGGAAGGATTTGACGCATTCCTTGTCTCACTCCTGGCTTGATGACAAGAGGAAGGTTTTCATCCCCATCTGTGTCATTGGGTTTGACGTTCTTTTAACAATCTGTGTGTGGCTCAGCATCAGAGGACAGAAAGTCTACAAAAGGAGGTCACAGAGATGTCTATTTTCTAGAACGGGTTGGTTATTTGTGCGGCGTATTTAGCCTTTTGTTTGTTCGGTTACCCAGGAGAGGTTGTTTCCTGTCCATGTTTTTAGGGAGACACAAGGACGTCTTCAGTGAGAGAAACAACAGGTCACAGGTCAGCAGCAGTCCAGCCTGAGATATGGAGTCAAATAACATCCCTAAAATCCAATATGCAAACTGGGACAAATTGTGTCTGGATCCTGTCTAGCTGCATTTTATTGTTCTTCCAAACACCAGATAGATAGAAGTTCGCAGCCAGGACGTTCACTCAGGAAACATATCCTCTGCCTGCCCTCTGTCCAGGGAAAAGGCCAGATTAATCTGCGTATGCACATCTGTGTGGGCCCCTTTGTGTATGTTTGTCTCGCAGCACAAAACAATCCAGGTCCCTTATGCTTAAGGGCAAACAACATGATGAGCAGCGAGAAACCCCAAGTGCAGGCAACCAAGAACATCCTCCCCCCAGTTGTCAAGTCCCAGGCCTCCTTTCAGTGATCCTGCAGTCCATTAGAAAGGGAAACGTGGATGGAGAGCATGCTGCCTGCTCAGCTTGGGACTCATCTTGGTATGCCTGGAGGCCTCAAATTCAAAGCAGCAAGAGTTGCTAGAACAGCTTGGCCAGAAGTGGTTCCATACCCAGTGTTCAAAGCTCAACAACTGTCCCCACTGATCTAGATGTGCACAAGCTTTAGGGTTTCTCTCCCCCAGCAGAGGCAAGAAACTGAATAAATGAATGTCTCCACTTATGTAAAATTAAATTAATACACTTGTACGAAATGATAAATGGATTCATATTATAGTACTTTTCTATCAGAGCAGGACAAAGTGCTTATAAAGTCTCTCATTCACCTGAGCACACACACCCGCACTAGGCTGCTCATTAGGAGCAAATGGGTTCAGAGACTTGCCTTGAAATGTAATAAAGGACCTCAACATTCAGGAAAGAAAGAACAAATGTGCTATTACACAAAGCAAATTCCATGTGTTTAAACAGACATGTACTAAATAAAAATTGATTTGAGAAGATGAGATACACCAAAGATCAGGCATAGTGCAGCAGATACCAGCAATCAGGCTTATGAACGTTCTCTTTGTGGAAAATATGACAACATGTTGCTACATCAACAACATGAGCTTTTATAGTCAGAAAATGTCTGAATGGTGCACATCTAGGAGAGCATAAGCAGCACTGCCGGTTAATTCAAAGTTTTTACACCAGCTGGACTTGCATTTTATCATCAGTACCTTCCTGTTGATAGCATCTAGAATAGACTTCATTTTGATCAGAAATGTAATCCTTGTAACACCTCCTGACACAAAAGTTTAAGATTTATGTTTAGTATGGAACATTGGAATAAATTAATTACCAAGTTACACTAAAAATTTTTATTTGATGTTGATCCTCTAAAGTGACAGTCCAGAACTAATGAATATTCTTATTTGCAGTTTCTGAATTTCAAGATACATCAGCACATGGCTGCACAAAATGGCAGGATATCCACATGGAGAGGGCCTTGATCTTTCAGGCAGGCATCTTTTGAACCATAAATTGGCGTGCTAATTCACAAGGTTGACATGTTGCTCCAGGCATCGTGTGCCCTTTCCATCCTGACAAGGGGCTGCTTTCAAAGTGTGTCCAGGGATGTTGTAGGAATATCTGTTTCCACAGTCCTTAATGCCAAGGAGCAGACACCACCAAAGAACACTCCATATTGGCTCACAAACACACTTGCTTTGTACTATCAAGAACCGTTGTCATCACATTGCAGGCATTCCAAATGTCATCACTGCCACTGACACCATACAGCTCACCATCAGTGTGAGAAACTGTGATTTAGAGTAAGTAGACATCCAAAACAGCATACATCCTCTGAGATACTGATTGAAAATATTATATCAAACGATAACAGTTAACCATAGTTGAATATGATCAATTGTGACATACTATACACAAATATCATTAGAAGATATAATACGGTATGACGTCAATAGTTCATGACTTCTTTTGTGAGTATTTGGATGTTAAATTCACTGATTTACCATAAATGAACTAATGGTACTCTGTGTGATAACCAGGATGCCGCTGGTGTCAGATGGATTTCAAAGATGAGATTATCTCAGTTCTTTGTGAGAATGTGAATAAAACAAATAGGTATTTGCCGCAATCTTAGTATTTAAGTTTCATACATCGAAATGTGTACTTGCAATGCAAACCAAACCAATGTTCAAACCTACAAAATAAGTCAGTAACCAAACCAAAGTAACATATGCCAGAGAATTAAGAGATGTGTTTTAAATATAGTAGATTAGCTGTTTCTATTGCTTTGGGGCTTTTGTTCAGCCTTTTAAAACACCAAGTTAAATAAGGATGACGTAAGTTTTGAAACAAATAGGCAATTGTCCTTTCTATAAAACAGCAAAAAATAAGGAATCATTTCAAGTAGTTTGCACCCCAGCCTTCCTCGTCGACCTCTACGCTCTGATGTGATTTCAGACACACACTGAGCATGTTCACTCCTCATTACAACAGAAATGATCACATTCAGCTGTGCAGCACACCTCACTCGTGTTTTGTTGCCAGCAATATTTATTAACGAAGACCCTAGAAAACAAATATAAATCCAGGGGGTTATTTCTAATCATTTCATTCTGGACCACATTTTTCCCCCTCCTCTACCGATGCCGGCTGTGTTTGAACAACTGGATTTCATCAGCGGCACAAAGCCAGTCTGCCAGCAACCTCAGACAAGAACCCTCACTTAATGTCAGCACAGCAGGTTCAGTTCTGACTCTGGTGCACTGATCCGCAGCGCAAACTCACTCGATAACACAAATCCTCCGCAAACCCAAGTCCTATTTGTGATTCATCTTGTCAAACATGCATGACCTAAAGTAGCTTCTATTTAGATTTTTTTAAATAGTATTTTGTCTTATTATTTTGACACGAGTGTGTAACAAAACACAAATGATGAACATGCAAGCCTTGCCAGTAATTAAACCTTGTTCTCCAGATTTGCTGCAAGTGTTGAGAGTCTGACAGATAGGCATTTGGAATGCATAGAGGTATGTTTGGGTAAAATCTTTCCATCACGCTAAAGCTCATTAGAAAGATCAAGATTGCACCTCTCTCCATTGTCTCTGTTTGTTCCTCTTGGCCCGGGGTTTAAGCTCAACTGTGGACTTTACATTTAATGCTATTGGCCAACAATGACAGCCATGCTGGATGAGAATGATGTGGGCGGTGCATGGGAATGCAGGTTGTTTTTCCACTGTGGCTGATCACAGGGGAAAAGTTTAGTTCCCATTTTTGAAATGAAGTGTTGCTGTAAGAGATCGTAATTCCCTGCTATAAATGGGGCTGGTGAAAATTTGACAATCTGCAAGTCAGCTTTGCAAAATCCCCACCTGTGCAAAGCAGGAATGTTATTCAACAGAAAGACTGAGTGTGATTTCCCATCAAAATATTTTTCAAAGTGGGTAAGCCATAAAATTGCGGTAGCTGGTGTTGAAAGCTTTGTCCCACAGTCTGCAGGTGGAATTTACATATATTAAGTCTGGAAAACAAGTGAGATTCATGGCTGACTGACATAAAAACCTATCTGCTCTCTCTCTCTCTTTGCTTCCCTCTCCCCTTTTCTCTCCATCACAGAGATAGCTCTGCTCCTGGTTGCTCATGTGTGGCAGCTGGATGGAAAACATATTGCTCCATCAATCAAATCCCATTCTTTTCAGCAACACACTGTACACTGTAAAAATGCAAAGATGACAAATATTCCCCCAAACAGATTCAGAGCTATGTCTCTGTCAAACTGCACCAATTCCAATAACCTGATCCGTTTCAAATGATGTTTCCCCTGCTTGCCAATCCCATGCCTGACACTATTGTTGACAGTGTCTTAATATACAGAGAGAGGAGTGTGCACTGTGTTCAAACAAAGCCTCATTCCCCCCTGTGTTATACCAACAGATCAAATGAAAAGACGGAGGGAGAAGGAGGCGGAAGACATGTTTCAGCACACGAAAAGACCAAAGCGCGGAGAGCACCGCCATGCCTGCACTTGCAATGCAAAAGGAAAGACTCCTTCCCCTTCCTTGTCTGTAATGTGTGACACACAACTTGGCTGCAGCCCCAGCTGTAGCCCCTGGGCAGTGCATATGTCACCCATTTGTACTCTAGAAAGCAGTCAGATACGAGCTAAGGCCAAGTATGAATGGAGGGAACACTTACTCGTTTTTCTCCAGAGCCAAGAGCAGCTGTTTACCTTCCGTTACAATCAGGAGCTTCAATGATGCAGGGTGACTCTGAAGAGACAAAAGACAGGAGAGGGGATGAGAAAGACTGGTTCTAGAGTCAGGCAGACAGCATTTTGATTGAGAAAAGATTGCTGTTAAAGTGTTAGCCAGGTTTAAATGAAAAAAGAAATTTAATGAACTGGGCCTGTGTGTGGCAAATAAGCAAATATTTCTTAAAAACCTCCATTACAATCCTGATGAAACTGTGACTGAGCCACCCAGCACTTTGAAAAAAAACACGCGAGATGACTGTTTTCAATTGATGTGAGCATTCGGAAATCCTTATGAAGCGACTTTGAATCTTAGAACAAGAGCTGAGAGGATTAGCTTTATGTTTCTATTCCATTTGACATTAATCCTGCAGAAAGCCACGAGTCTTTGCACCCCTGAGTTACGACACTGAGAGAAACCATGTGTCTCTGTTAGAGTCAGATGAAGTGGCACCGAGTCGTACATCACTCCTGTCAGTCATGCTGTGCTACAAATGTGTCTGCATGTGCGCACACACACACACACACACACACACACACACAAAAACTCTCTCTGTTGCACTCTCACTCAGACAAGAAACACAAAAAAAATTCTGTCTCACAATATCCATATCGCTCAGCAACCACACACACACGAACAAACACATTTCACACACATAGTTCAATCTGGGTCAACTGTGGAAGGGAGCGCTGCTCTGGGTTAAGTCATCCATCACCCCCCATGGAGAAGAATGTCTAGTGGATTATAAGAGGATATGGAAGCAGAACACTTAAGGTTTTAGGCAGTATCATTGCACAAGCCATGTGGGACTAAACTTCCTGCCATTTTCTGTCCAGACAGCTACATGCATGCTTTGACCTCCCTTACAGTGTATAATGTTTATGACGACTAACATTTATAACTTCAGGGACAACATAGATAATATACTGCATGTTTGGGCTTGTTTTAAAGGGAGTAATATATTGACATTAGCCCTTAATTTCACCATCATTGGGAGTATGCTTGTTTTTTTTATGGGGGGTACTGTACTGTACTGTATGTGGTCCTGTACCCTTTAATTTAGCTGACTCTTGACCCTGATACGTGAAAAGGATTCATTACATTCAGACTGAGAAGCACCATGCAGTTTAAGGTTTATCCCATTTTTACTTCAATTTGTATTAAATTTAAACAATTACCAAACTAAGATTATTCATTAAATCCATGAGCAATGTTAATTTGAGGCTATACTGAAAAAGAGAATATGAGAACAACCTTCAAGAGTGGAGTTAGGTTGGCCTGAAAAATTAAAAAAATCTAATTATAAGCTCACTTTTGATAAACTCAGAATCGACAATCAGATACATTTTACACAGTAGATTTGGAGCAACTTGAGCCCACTCATTCAGTTGAATGAGACCAGTCCAGCAATGTAGTGGGGGTACCAACACTCCTGGGTTTCTCCCATATTTTAAGGCCATCTCCCAGTGCACCCCCGTAAATTGCTTGACCCTCAAACTTTATTATAAATAATCTCATACACGGGTCAAAGTTTTAGACTTTTCACCCAAATTGCCCGGCCGTCTATGAAACACAAGCTCATACAATCCACAAACCACATACAATTTCAACCTATCTATCGCTGCAACCTGGCAACCCACAACCCACAACCCAATCCAAGGAGTGTGTACGCAGCGTGGTTCAATTGTCAGGGTAGGAAGACATTCTAGCTTGGCCAATCAAACACAGGCAAGTACACAGTCCTGGTAGTTTGCTTTATAACATGAACTTTGTATTTCTTCTGTTTACCTTGTGATTATCACACCGAAAGCTAAAATAGTTGCCACCGCGATAACCTTCCAGAGTTAAAAAATCTTGTCTACTGTACTTCAAAACTCAAAGATCTGTTACTAAAACTGGACTTCCTCGATCATATTTCATTAGCTCACTGGTCCCTGAAGCAACATGTAGCCACCAGCCACCAATGCAGCTGCCTGTGTTTTTAAAACAGAGACCCCCACTAAGAGCCTTCCCCATTAGCGTGGGCCAAATGTTTATTTTTTTTTCTGATGGGTGACATAAGACTAATGCCCATAGGGCCATTGAAATAAAAATGGTTTATACCCTTAGGAACATGTTCAACAAACTCCATGGTAATCTGCATGCTGGATTATGAAATACAGTGCTTGTGCACTAAATTTTGGTCTGATGGTGGTGCAATAATAATGTTCAGAAGTGCCTAAAATAAGCTTCCACCCTCTGGGGAGCAGAGGAATCACCTGTCTAGAGCAATTTCTTGTGCACAGGTGGAAATGTTTACCTTCATTCAAAAATGTATTTTGATCTGACGGCACTAGACCAAAGGTGAAGATGTAACCAAAATCATTAAGTCTCATCTGCAGGAGAATATCTGCACCAGTTTAGGACAGGCACAGGAAATTTTTAAAAAACAAGCAGAGCATTAATGTAAAAAAGAATAAAAGAAAAAAAGTATTTTATTCTATAAACTGCAATTTTTCACCTGGGATTTGAGCTGGCTGATTGGTTTCCAGTCTTGTCCAACAAGCTGAAGAGGTACTGTAGTCCCATAGTGTTTCTGCTTTGCTGTTGGTCTGTGTAGAAGAGGCGTGCTCAAATGATTCCCTGTAAAAGAAAATATCAATACCATGTGAGAATACACAGAAAACTTCAAAAGTGTTACCCCTTTATTCTAGATTCTCTCAGCATCTGTAAAATCAGACCATGTCCATCTTTGTGGACACAAACAATGGGAACATTTTCTAAACTGATGTTCTACAAACAATACTGTTAATGAATTCCTCTCCGCTATTGAGCCTGGTGTCCATTAACAACAGCAGGACACAACCTGACAGTATGGCTGCCTTGCAATATAGTCATTTAAACAAAAATCACAGTATTTGTATTTGGTGTCTTTTCTGTTCACAGCACACAAATAATGCTCTCTGATGTTTTGCTTTTAATAACTAAAAATTATCTATGCCCACAAAATGCCATCTCCAATACATTCTTGTCCTTCCTGAACATATGTTCCTTTATATAGGCTGTCTCCTCTCCCATTAACACTTAAATACAACAGCACTAATCAGCACTCTCAGACATCAAGCAATGACAACCGTTAGTCTATGGCTAAACTGTAACCTCCCTCTCAGTCACTCAAGCTGCATTCATCTCCACAGATCTTCAGGAATGGAGAGTTTTGAGCAAAGAGGAACTGCTGCTGTTGTGATAACTCCTAAAGCAGGGCTAGTGTCCAGGATGCTGTGCCGGGATTAGACGTAGCTTTGGGGCATTGTTCCCAGCATGCTTTTATCTCCACTCTCACTGTTCTGACAGGGTGTTAACCGAGCCTCTGAATGGCTACAATTCTCTGGAGCTCTGCTGTGTTGCCAGTCATTTAAGAATATACTCGTCCCCAAATCCAATACTGATGTCCCCAAGCGTGCCAGCCGGGGATGAAGTGGCAGAAAAACGGCCACAATCCCAAGCAAACCTCCCACTTACAACTGAGACAGAAGCTGCAGTCACTCTGAAAAGTACATCATGAGCACACAGAGAGTCAGAAAGCAATAGTGAGCCACTGGAGGACATTGCTAACAGGGTTTCTGCAGTAATCAGCTCCCCGCAGCCGGGAAGCTATTTCGGAGCTTGGGTCTCATACTAAAACAGCAGGGGATGTAAGAACCATTTGTTTCAGTGCAATCATCCTAAATCAAATGTTTGCTTGTTTTTTGTTTTCTTCCACTGATGCTACATTGAGCGATTCCACAGCAGGGAAAAAGATTTAGTTTGATGATGATGTCAGTAGACTTGTAAGAAGTTATGAACATGGTCTGGGCATAAATTATGGTATGTTTTGAACTCAAACTTTTTAATTACATTTCAAACACATATAAACACAAACCACACTCAAGGGGACCCACTCGTCACAGATTATTATTACTTGCAGATTCAAGGCTCTTCCTTCGAGGTTCACATAAACTTCTGTGTCTCTACGCATGACTCACCCAGCTAAATTGCTGAGTCTGCTTATTATCCAGCATTAATAACCCAGGTCAGGCACAGTGCTCCCCAGCTGAGCTTTGTTCTGGTTCTCCTCTGAGGAAACCACCACTCTGGAGTTCATCACAGAGCCGCTCCAGCTGATATGGGAGAGCCAGAGGTGACCAGCTCAGCAGTCCTCATGCAGCTCCAGCCTGATGATGAGAAGCAGGCTCCGGCAAGTACGGGACGGCATCACACACACACACACACACACACACACACACACCCCCCAGTGGGAGAAGCATCCTACCCTCATTAGTCCTAGAAAACCACACCGTCTGGGGGAGGTGGACATGCTGAAAAAGGGAATGCATGGCAAACTCTGTGAAAAGTAGGGACAGATAAACACAACAGAAGAGGGAAAACCAGAGAGAAGTTTTGACAAACAAAGGTCAAGTCCACATTGTGGTTAGTCGATTTATGAGGCACACACACACACACACACACACGGAACAACCATCGCCTACTCTTTTCCATACACCACATCAACTTTGAAGACGAGGTTCACAACCATACAGTGTTTGGTTCCCTGACTTCAAAGTCTGCAAGTGAATAACCATTTTGTTAATGTGCTGTGCTATGAGGTTTAATTCCTGCTTATAAATGGCATTATATTAGTGGAAACAGTCAGAAGGCTAATTTTTTTCCCTGCATGCTTCGAAGAGACATTTTGTAAAATGAGCATGAGTGTGGCGAGGCTGTGGTGTGTGGCATGTGTAAGTGGCTTTTGTTAGCTAGAATGTTATAAGAGCCACCAGAAGCATTAAGGGAGCGATAAAAGTGGCTCCAGAGCCCAAAGCCTTATTTATATGCTCAATAAAGGAGAGTGTAAACAGAGGTCTTAATAAAGCAGAATTCTGGCCATGATCAGCCATCTTTATGCCCCAGTATACACAAGGAGAGTTTGTGCCATTTATATTGCTGCAATAAAGTCAATGCTAGGTTGGGGGGGGTTGTATGTCTGTGTGTGTGGAAATGTGACTGTATGTGTGTGTTTGTCCGTGTATGGGTGACTGAAATGTGACACAGACCTATGATTAAATAAAGTAATAAGTTTGGCTTTCCCTAGCAGTGTTGTTGACAAAAAAAATAACAAAATCTATTATGTACTCTATATGTAGAGTCATTGTTTCGTTGTTTTACACTGTATTATTGTACATGATTGGCTGATTGTAGCTTAACAGCAGGGTAGAATATTTACACTAAGCATGGTTTAAGTGATTTACAGATCTAATAATCAATATCTTTAGACATCTATTAAAGATATGTTCTTATATTTCATTCACTTTTCAGCCAAATTTTAGTAGTTTATAGTTCCTGATGGTATTTCACAATGAATCATTTCCTGGTTTTATCAGCGCTCCCAGTTGCATGCATTCTCCATTGCCTATGAGCTGCTGGTCCCGGTGAACAGATGACCTTCCTCAGTTCTTTGCAGATCCTTTCACAATTACAGACCTTCTCTTTCCCCTTCACTCTGTTCCACCAAAACAAACCAACAACTGTTCGGCTTTATTAAACCCCAGAGTCTGCTTTCTCGCAACCAACTGCACTCACTCACTCCTTGACAGGCAAACCATGAAATAATGTATTCATAACAATCTTTGCTTTTCCAACACAAATGCCATGCTGTTCTTTTCATCTGCACACTTGATGAGACCGTGCCCCCCCCCCATGTGCACAGGTCCTCACTGAGATGGGACACAGACTACACATACGTACACCAATAAAGACCACTCCTAATCACAGTCACCCTTGCCTGACGGCTGGCGCAGGAAAAGCACACAACGACACACTCCAAAGTCACTTTGACAGCAATTCTTTCCTATCTTGAAAACATGTCACATTGAAAATGAAAAACCAACGCCTTTCGCAGCTTGAATGAGAGTCTTTGTCATGCAAAATCCCTTCAACGGTACAAAAACAAGTGCGGAGGAGACACAGAGATGATACCAGCATTATTTGACTTGGATGGACACTGTTTAGTTACTACTCAAACCTCTAGGAAATGGGCTTGAAATAAGAGCATGTGGAATTAATTAGGGCAGAGTGATGAGTTTAAATTGGCCTGTTTCAAGTAGAACTATGACACAACAAAGACAAGAATGGTATTAAAAAAAAACACCCAAAAGATATGTGTTCTTGATAAAGAAAATCTAACAACATGATCACTTTTTCCTGCATCAAGAGCATGTATCCACAGCCATTATTTTTCCAGATTTAGTGGATGTCTTTAATCAGAGTACTGACTCTGAAATGAAGTCATGATCCAGCAAGGTTCCTGAGCCAAAAGTTGGTTCTGACATTAGCCCATGGGGGAAAACGTGGTTAATGTTTATGGCTATTGTTCATTTAATAATAGGTGATTGACAGGCATATCACGAATTCAATTTATCCCCAATCAGAGTGGGCAAATTATGAAACAGAATATTGATTTGGAATAGAATGATGAATGATACACTGGGAGGAAGACCCATCAAGCAGACACTCTTTCATAAATGACCTTGAAGACAAAAGCAATGAACTCTGCTGCCGTTCCTTATATTTCTCTCCTTCATCATCTTCTTTAGGCCTGTGACTAATCATAATTGTCATCAATGACTGTTCTACAGATTCTTTTTTTGATTAGTTCCAAGAGCCCAAGATCTCTTCAAATTGTTTTGATCAACCAACAGTCCAAAAATCAAACCTATTCCATTTGAATTTATTAGTGCAGAAACAATAAGAAAAAGTAATTGATTAGTGGACTAGTGGGGAATTAATAAACGATTTTAGTCATTCATTAAAAGAAAATGGCAAAAGATTTGCTGCTCAAATGTCACCATTTGCTGCTTTTTAAAATATGATTGTAAGAAGAATATCCTTGAGACTATTCATCACACAAAACAAGCAATTTCAGGACGTCACTTTGGGCTCTGGGAACATGCCATAAGCATTTAGCCTATTTTATAGACTTATCAGATTCAACAGTGATGAAATAATTATTACTTGCAGCCCTAAATGATATAAAACAAAGAAAAGCTGCAAATTCTCCTATTTGCCAAGTAAGACTTCACATTCTGTTGATCACTTAATCGACTAAACTTCACCACTTGCTCCTCAAGCCACAGTGCAGGGTTCATAGGGATTACAGAGCAAAGGTGAAAAGTGCCTGGTAATCTTGGCTCGACTCCACAGTAAACATCTGACCCATTTGGGGGACATTATGTCAACACGCTGAGGGTTGCACTAGGAAACACAGAAACCTGTAGGTGACATCACTGTAACAGGAATCCACACATACTGGAAGGAGGGTGTCCTTAAATCAAATCTAATAAAGTAGCAGTGTGTCAAAAGTCACAGCAATGAGAGTTGTTAATGGTTGGATTTACTGGCGGATGATTTTTTTAGAGCATGTTTAGGGTCATAATCAAGCCGTTTAACACTGGGCTCCCTCTACTGGTAAATAGCTCTTTTGTGAGTTCTCTCTATTGTGAACTCATTTGCTGTCACACTAGCCTAATGTCAGCACATAATTAATCTACAGGAAATAGATGGTCTTGCAGCAAAAATTCCCCTTGGCTCAGCAGGAGGTTAATGTTGTCTGAGAACCAGTGCTGTTATGCCCCGGTGGGTGACACCGTTACACCTCTCTGGCTGCGAGGGCTGTGCTCGCTGCCTGGCATGAAGCCTGTGTGCCTTAGCAACAAAGGTCAGAGCCAGCGAGCCTCTGAAGCAGAGCTGTGTGAACGTTTGTTAATATGGTCCCTATGATGGATTCCATTTACAGCAACCTGAACTCCTCTCTTTCATGGGAAGCAAATGCCTGGCGCGCATTCAAAGCACTAATAAACTGAAAATCAAACCTCAAGACAAACCTCAAAGACAGACAGAGAAGGGAGGCAGCTGCTTCATTATAGATCCTCAAGCTTTAGTGGCAACAATCTCACTCAATACCACAGAGGAGACCGTGTCTTCAACAGTCACATAGCTCAAGGATTATTACAACAAAGGACAATATATATTTATATGATGCAACTGAAATAGCTCTGACCCAAATTTCGATTAACTGATTAGTTGATCTTCAGAAAATTAGGACACTAATATTGATATTTCTATTCCATTTGTCATTCATCAAGCAAAAATGCAAAACTTTCATTTTTCTGGTTTGGAAAACAGGAGGGGGAAAAGTAATGCTCTCAAATTATTAATCAGTAATTAGTCATTTGCGCTCTTGATTCAATGATTCATGCTCTCAAATTAGAAATCCGTGCGCATGAATTGTATCATTGTAAATTGAATATCTTTTGTTTTTGGCAAAACAACCAATTTTACGACTGGATATTAAAATATAAATCAAGAACTGCTATTTTCACTGGGTATTTGTAAACATGGAAACCAACCCAAAAAATCTGGGATTGGTCCAGGTTCTACTTTCGTAGATCTGTAGCTAATTGAAGTGCTGCTTGCTCTGCTTTGCTTAAAAATACATCACAGGTTCCACCTGTGGAATACAACTCAGATAGACACATACAAAGCAACTGGCTGCAGCAGAACTTTATTTGGGCCAATTTGTTAGAAACTCACCCAGGTAGGAGGTGACCTGTCTTGTTCCTGTTAACACGTCTGCCTGTTAAGAAACATTTTACGGCTCTCGTTGCAGAATAGTGAGGTGAAATCTGGGCGGATGGTATATGCCTGGCTGGAAGATATATTACCTGGAGCTAAGAATAAAATGATATATTTCAAATCTCACTGGAAGGCAATTACTGCATGTTCATATGGAATCTAGTCAAACTAGAGAAGGTTTCCCTTAGTACATCTACAGTGTAATAAAGTATATTAATCTAAAATTGCATTTGATTCCTGTTCTTATCTACTCTGGCAGGATAATAAAAAGGTAGACGGTGATTTTACATACTATGTGATGCTGCTGTTCTGTGAGCATTTTTCACTGTAAATTTGACTTATTCTATTTCACCTGGGACATCCTGAAAAAGCTCCATTAAAAGCAAAAATATTTCACAAACAATACATCAAATGACATGAAGAGATGTCACGAGCAGTTCCCCTCCGCTCTATAGAGCTTTCAACCTCTGTTAGCTCATTATGGTTTTACAACACATTTACTTTATTGTTCAGTCTCACCGCTGTCATCAATCCCTTTTCCAGGAAAAGATGTAGCGTTTTTCAATAAAAACTTTCTAATAAACCTAAAGGGATGTGATTTTTCTGGATTAATCTGGAATTCTGGATTTTTCGACCTGAAAACGTGACCCACGTAATTCATGCAGATCTGTAATAAAAATGAAATGGAGAAGATTTGAGGACATCTATGGGCTGCAGTGTGTGAAGATACTTTCCAAGTATCCATGAGGATGTGTATTTTTGTTCAGCTTGAGCTCCTGCCAGTCTTAAAATGACAGAGGTGAGTGGTAAGGTAGGAAGGTGACTGGTGTCATCTTGGCTATTTTAACGAGTACAGGGGCTAGGATCAATAACATAATTACTGAAATTTCACTCTAAAAAGGGGGAACTGCCAGTGCAGTTTGCAGTGGAATTATGTCTGTTGTTTAGTTTATTTTACAAGACAAAGTGAGCATGGATATTTGTGTGTGGACCTTTCTACTACAAACATTTTGACGAGTCATAGCAGAAAAAGCACATCCAGGGGTGGAAGCAGTAAAGTTAGCAATGGCATTTAAGTGTCCTGGTAAGCCATTCCAGGAAACCAGCATGCAGAATAGTAAAGCCCTGCTAATCTAAATAGAATACAGTTGTTATTAAATGATGATACTGATTCACCTGTGATTTTCCTGCTGTAATAAAAATGTTTGCTATAACAAAAAGGTGTGATTTTCATCTTGTTGTGGAGACAGACCTTGTTGTTGTCTTGTTGTGGAGACATGCTTCTAAATTAACAATAATTCTGTGAAATGGTGATCGGGTGGAACTTGAACTACACCCGACAGATTTGTCACTGACAAGAGATATCCGAGCCAACTGGGTCCTCTGACCAGAAGAGAGAGAAGATGCTAGGGGAGAGCTGTGCTGAGCTCAACTCTGACCTGTCTGGGTGTGAAAGTCCAATGAGAAAGTCCAGAGCCAGCATCGGGTTTCAGCTTGTGTGTTAAACTTTTGTTGGCGGGGGTGGGGGTGGGGGGGGGGGTCAAATGAGTCCAAGGCAGCTTCAAAGAAATTAATGCAACACATGTAGGGTCAGGCCACATGAGCACAGTCCAGCTATTTCCCCCCTCCTATATAAATATCCCCACTGCGGAACAGCAACTGGTTGATCAATCTGTCTTAATGCACAACCACACATTGGCCAACTCTTCTTGCCTGCCTCCTGGGTCTTAACTATCCTGTACAACTCATCTGGAAGATCTGAATCCATTCATATTGAAATGATACTAAATGCCTCTGACTTGAGATGGGTCACATCGTGATGATAATGTCTCTCTGGGGGAGGACACTGTTTGCTAAAGGAATGTTTTACTGAAGTCCAAAAATATATTCTCGGCTCAACTTTCATTTGTCTGAGCGTGCAGCACGCAAGCTGCATGCAGTGCTCAAGGCGAAGAGAGTCATGTTGGCTGAAGCAGTACAGCTGGCTACTAAAGTACTGGCTGACACTAAGTGTGTCAACCGTTGGAGGAAATCATTCACAAATGATCCCCGACTAGGACAGAAGCATGCACAAGACAGACAGGGAGAGGAAAACAGGCAAGAAAGCTCAAGGAGCGATGTCATGAAATATGCATGCCAACATGACGTAGCATGGAGCTGAACTGCTCCATCTTTTCTTAGCAGCCTTGAATTCCTGACAGCCAAGACAAAGGTGCACAGTCTGGAGACAGAGCAGAAACTCTTAAAAGGGAGCACTAATGGAGCCCACTAATTATGCTTCAATGTGAAGTAGAAAGCTGCAACTAATTATTGTCATTAATCGAACAGTTGTTTTGTCTATAAATGGTCAACAAAATGAGAAAATTTCTGAAAGCCCAAGGTAACATCTTCAAATTGCCAACAGTCCAAATATACTCATAAGACAGAGAAAAACAGTAAATCCTCATATTTGAAAGGCTGGAAACAATTGTTTGGCTTTTTTACTTGCTTAAACGCCCTAAATGATTAATGCATTATCAAAATTGCTGCTTATTAAGTTTTTGACTGATGTTTTCAGCATTTACATGAAGTCAGGCCTCAACCTGCATTTCACACCATTTGATTTTTTCTGTCTTTTAAGTGAAACTCCACCTCCATCCATTTATCTCAATCAGCCCTACCCCCAAACAGATAAATATCCTGCCAAAACAGATTGGCTCAGACTTTCCCAACAACACACACAAATGAACTGGCGATGATGGTTTTCGACAAGTATAGAACCCATGGGAGCGAACGCATCACAGCCAACTTCTGATGATGATGATCTGTTGATGAATAAATGAACAACTACCTCACAGTTCCATCACACATTTGCCCTTACTGGTAATTAATTCCCAGGACTCCACAGTGAGTGTTGTGACTGGCAGTGTTTGTAAATGTGCAGCTCTTCTACTCCCCACTGATGCCTGTATACTGTGTGTAGTGTCCTTGTTGAATCTAACCTAAGGCATGGAACACTGGTGACTGCGATGTCATGAGCCACAACACAGCCCAAAGGGCTGTGATCACAGTATGAGACAGACACAAAAATACTCTGACATCAAATTTGAACATTTCGCCAAAGCTCAAGCAACTATTTCTCATTTGTTGCTTAGATAAACAAGGTTTCTAAAAAGGTACTTGACTGTTTAAGTTCAAACTAACAATGTGACTTTTATATTTTTTATTATATTTGCCATTAAAATAACCCTGGAATTCATATCCCATAATTGAAAAACTTAAGTATGTTTCAAGTGGCTTGTAAAACTGAAGTATGTTTAAAGCACCAGAGGAATGCCTCAAGTGCTACCACTGATTACCAAAACAGTTTCAGCATCATCAATTATACAGTGTCTCCTCTCCTCTGGAGGTACATGCTGGATGGACTGCGAGCTAAAGTGTTAGGTTCTGCTTTTCACACACAGATTTATTGGAGAGAATGAGATAAAGCCACTAATTTAGAAAGCTTGTTTACTCTGGAGAAGTTTCATTCTGGCCAAACATGTGTTTTAGATCTGTAAGTCTGGTATACTGACAAAGGCTTTCATAAAACATGATGTAGTCAAAACAGCCAAAGGGGAGAAATGAATTTAGAATAGGCAGAACAGAATAGAGTAGACACACAGCAGGCAAAATGCACAATGATAGATGCAGATGGTTTATTTCAAGATAAATCTGTTACTTCATGTTTCCAGGTCATTCTTTTAAATAGGCATATGACATCCACTCAGTAATAAAACAATTAAGAAAGCAATATATTTAGGACTACTTTTGCGCATGTATCTATATGGATAGCTAAATAAATGTAGCCCCTTCACCTCTTCTTGTCCACTTACCTTCAGCAGACCTGGACAGCACGCTGTCACACACCGATATCGAGACAGATAAAGCCTGAAGTGCTGTCAAAATAACAAACTTCAGACTCCCGGGATTCATGATGCTGCAGTGTGACGGGACTGTTTCACTGCAGCGCAACCATCATACAATAAGTCTACCAACAGCTGATGTGCAAGATCCCCCCAAAATAAAACCACTTCCTGAAATATGATCAAGTATATGAGTGCCTTAGGAAATCCCGACGACAGCTGATTCAGCTCCGCGCACTTTCCCCATTCAGAGATGTCCAAGTCAAAAGCTGCCTCGCGCAAAAAGTGAGAAATGTGGAGGAACTAAAGAACGAGCGTTGAAAACATTAACAAATACAGAAGCCGCTGCTGTCTCAGTCGCCCACAGGTATGACATAAATTCCACGGCAATTAACTAAAGAGAAGTGTTGTCTTATGAGTGGGGACCATGTGCTACATTGAAACGCTCCGCGAGGTCCTAAAGCCAACTCCAGCGCCCATTATCGTTTCACACGCAGTGTCAAGCGACCAGAAACAAGCAGTACTTCCGATTCCAGCTTTCAATATACAGCCCGAAATGACTATTATAATGCACGTTTGCAATAATGTGTGCACATGACTGTTAATGACTCATTAACACGAGTACGGTCCAGACCTGCTCTTTTATGATAATTGCCATGAGATAACTGATTTGGCGCTAAATAAAACTGAATTGAATTGAATAATGTTACTGTGTTTTTCCTCTCATTTCACCTATCATAGGCTTAATAGAATAGCCTACCAATTGGTTTTCCTAAAAAGTGGTAGATTGAGCGTGAACGTTCATTGTCATTGTCTTGGGAAATAGTTTGGAAAAATAATTTTAACTCATTTTTGAGCTTTTATCATGAGATGCGATTGAAAACTCGCAAAAAAATCTAGCACGTGGACATCATTTGCGGCTTTCCTTTGTTTCATATCATTGCAAACTGAATATTAGAACAAAACCAGACAAAGCATGCAATTAAGCCTTGCACTGTCAGAAGTGGTGTACTGAAAGAGCTAGTAAATTGACCTTGTTAAAGTTCACTTTAACCCTTATATGTGCAGTTGTTCTTAAAACTGCCTGGATGGTGCAGGACACAGAGCGTTTTATTTTGAAAGCAGACCACTTTATTTCCGGCCTCTCTCTTGGTGTCCTTTGCTGAACATGACCCAATGGGCTCGATAGCCGCACACATACTGTAGCAGCCCACATTGTGAATTTGAATAATATAGCCTACACACCCCTCACTCACAGATGTTATTATGGATACATGTTGTTATTCAGTCAGAGTAAAGCTGACACTTGCAAATCCATCTGAATCTGTCCACTGTATCCATACATGCAGGCTAGGTTCCTCTCCAAAAATTGGACAGTCTGTTCTCTGTGCAGGCTACACAACACACCCCAGAAAGTGGCCATACTTTGAACAAATCGACATATTTAAATGTCAGCATTAAATATATAATGAGACTCACAACCAGCTACTTTAATGCACTGTGGTGTTCTAAAAGATTACTGTAGGCCTGCATGGACATGCATATGGACTTGGCCCATTCAAACACCACATGGTCATTCACTTCAGAAGAGAATGCAGGCAGAAAGTGGGCAGATGTAGTCTGGGTTCCTTAAATCTCCTTAAACAGGAGAAAATCAAAGTACTGCACCCCAGGTAGGCTACAGTGTGCTCCCTGCATAGAGACTTGAGGTAAAGTCACAGTAGCACATCCAATTGCTGCCTCAAACTGTTTGAAATATAGGAACTATAGGGTGCAGTCTAGTGTCATGATGCTCAGAAAACTCCATTTCTCAAAACTCGTCTTTTTAGGTTCAAATATGAATGGAAATACAAGAATACTGAGGAGTATTTCTCTGCATGTTGATTTTGCTGGAACTCAACACTTGGCTATGGGATGGTACAAAAAGCTGATCTTTTGCTCTTTTTGAGAACCAGGCAGATGCTTGGAGGAAGATGATAAGGTGCAAAGAGGAGCTGGCAGTAAAATAGGGCTTTCTGTTAGTGTGCTAGGACAGATATTGCTCAATAATAAATCCCTGCTTTATCAAAGTTTTTCCATCTATCCTCTGTTATTATGTTGATGCAGTTGGGAGGGAAAAAAACACAACTTTTCACCAGTGCTTTGAGAAATTTTATGGTCACATCTGGAAGAAAATCAAACAAGATATCTAAACACAACCCAAATAAAAATACATATTATTAAATTCAAAATATAAAATACATAAAGTTGAAGTACAAAGATTGCAGTATTTTTTTTTATGTTATATTGCATAGTGAAACCTTTGTAAAGTTGAATAGAGAAAACACAGTAAATAACCTTCAAGCAGCAATTATGGTTCAGAGTTGTTGTTTTCTACTTTCTAGTCTACATTTACATTTTAGAAAGAAGAAACAATTATGATCTATGTGAGTAATGTTACTAGTAATCTCCTACTGTCCACATACACCTACACGATAAATGTGCACTGTCATGAAATAAGGTTTACAAAAATAGTCACTAGCAATAATCTTCTCTCTTCTCCAAGTCATCAGTGCAAATTAAGATGGATGAAACAGTTAGACTATAAAAGAATTCCATCTTAAAGGCTAATGAGCAAAAAAACAATTAATTAATAATGAAAAGAGTGTCTTCTCAGTGTCTTACCCAAAAAATAAATATTCACACTCTCACTTTTAATTTATGCCCGACTCTATCATGTTGCCGAGCAGCACTTTCACTTTGGATCAAAACACACAAATCTAAATCTGCAATGGCAGCACCCAGTCCATCATGAGACAAAGACAGAGACAAAAGCTCCATTCAGATCGGCACTGTCCATTAAGAGGGCATTTCCAGCGAGAAGAGGTCACACATTCCTCCATCTTACAGCTAATGGCTGGCACTGAATGACGGCAGAGCCCACTTCAGGCTTCTTTCTGCTTATTGGTTGTATAATGAGGGCGATGGTTGAAGACTGTCCTGGATGAGACTGTGAAGCATAATAAATGATTCTGTCTTATATCACTGCTTCACATCACATGAGATCATGTGAAAGTGGCTGCGTGAGGACATCAGTGCTTTATCGTGCAGTGAGAGGTTACTCTGCATCCCATTACATGAAGTATTCTGGAAAGAAAGGCAATTTGCAATCAAGTGAAAACTTGATAACACTGATAAACAGCATGCGTTGCTGGTTTAGATGTTGCATCAAAAGCCTATCAGTTAGTGTGTTCATAAGGTTCAATCTGACATTTGATGACAACCAAAGCAGAGTGTTGAGACGTGATTTCATGCAGTACATTCATTTTGGCTACCTTCATTTGTAATTGCATCCAAGGGCAGCTAGGACAGCTGAGTCACAGAGATATCCGTTTTCCTCAAAAGACAGAACTATGGCAATCTTTCAGAAACCCAGAAGGTCATTTAACAACCCTTGTTCTTAAGGTATTTCCAGAATCCTTAAGGAGTCCTCCACCCAAGTGCTTCAAATATATTTAGTCATACTATTATACTGCATATGACTTTAACACACTTAACTTGTCCCAAACTGCTTCTTTATCTAAACAAAGATGGACATATATCTTCTTGCTGGATTTGTACAACATATTAACAAAATAAAAACGCTTTATTATCAGGTTGGCTCATTTATCAGCGTTAACATTATATTTATGTGGTGGAGATGCGTCACTTTTGCCAACCATTTTCGCCAACCACCTTTGTGCATCAGATTTTTTTCCCCCAGAAGAGTCTTTGATGGCCATGGAAAAACCTTCAAAACAGCAGTAAGTGATGTTAAATGACCTTCTAGGTTTTTTAAAGATTGCCGTGTATTTATATTTAAGAAAAACAGATATTAAACTCTGTGACTCAAATGTTAAGCAAATACATTAGAGAAAAACAAGGCCAAAAGGACAGTTAGTTAAATCATGATCAACATTGTTATTTTAATTTATATTCAGCACTGTCAAAGGGCAGAGTTCACTTTTGTCAGTCATTCAGATGTTACTCTTGTGAAGAATCTGATCCAACAGTTTCTGCAATAAGAAAACAAAATATACAGATTACTAAAATATTTATGACAGAATGATGGCTATAGATCACCAGTCTAGTCCTCATAAACGCCATGTGGCTTTGTTTGCAATGCAGGCAAAAAACACACAAACACATACATTCTCTTCCAGTTTCAGATGGGAATCAAACAGTCCTGTACAGTTCAGGTTTCCAGCTCCTCTTTCAGGACCTGCTGGATCTCATGCATGGACCCTCTTCCCTGTCCTATCTGCCACAGCAGCAGTGTGGGTGGAGCAGCTGTGTGTAGGCACCCACGCTGTCTGCAGCTCGGCTGAATGGTGGCACTGCACTGTAGCTCTCTCTGCCACTGAAGGGCCTTTTGTTTCACCAGGAACACAGGCCTCATACACTCAGCACAATGAGACCGTTCAGTTTCTCACCATAATGAGAGAAAGGGTGTGGGGTGCAGTGTGAACGAGAATGACTAAAACTTCGTTAGCGAATCAAACTCTGTTCTGTAAAGGCCGATGGTTATTGACCATACAATAAAAAACAACTCAGAAGACCTGCTTTACATGTTGCAGATGCCTCTGGAGTGTCTTTTTTTCAGGTTTTCTAATCAATGCAAGAAAGTAGTAAAAGTTAGGCAGCAGAGACCTCTGGTGGAATAATAAAATAATTGTTCTGAAAGCAGAGATGCTCAAGAAATCCTTCAACAGCTTAGATATTCAATGTAATGTAGTGACTCCCTTTGGAAATAAACAGATCTGACACTAAAAAATGTTCAATTGTCTATGACAATTTACCAAAAGTAATACTACTGCAACCCTACAAATATTATTATCAGATCCTGGAATATTTAATTTTAAAAAACAAACCTCAACATAAGAAAATCCAGAAATACACGGTGCACTCCATCCACCCCCTTATTTTTGTGTTTTTAAGGTTTTTGTAAAATATCATGTGTTTATGTGTTCATGCCAGTCTTTTCAGTGAACTATAATTGAGTTGGTAGTTGGTAATTTGAAGCCATTATTTCCAAAAAATGCTGCATTATTACTATAGCCCTTTAGTGTTGTCCATTACTGCAAAATGGTTCACCCTTTGCAAGGTTTAATTGAGCTTGTAGGAGAAAGGTGTGTTATTACTTGCTCAATTGCGTGTGGGCCATATATACAGTTAATGTTCTGTTCAGTGTCTCAGGCAAGTAGTTGTTAACACTGTGGCGAGATGTTTTAAGCTCATTTGCTTTATTCCATTTTTTCAGGTTGATTCAGTGCATCATTTCTGCAAACACATTCATAATAACTTCGGGGAGATTAAATTGGGCAGATCTGGAGCTGAAATATTAAGAGATGGCCACTGGAATATAAGAATCAGCCTGTTTGCTGTTTTAATGTAAGCTTGCTTCAGCTCTTTACTGAAACTATTTGATGTTAGCATAATGAAATATTAAAACCCAACACTCCATGCTTTTCAAGGCACCATTCCATAAAATGGAAATATTTTAGATGTCTTTTGACATATTTGGAAACTTTGGGATCTTCCAAGAATTTTAAATAAAATTATGTGGGTTTGAATGACATTTGACTGCAGGTTAGTGAGGTTTATTGGGTTTATATTATCTGTGTTTTGACAAAATATAAAAGGACTACCTTTTTGAAGAGTTCAACTCGCTGTCTGTTGCTCAAACACACCTCCATCTTCTTCTTTTCCTCTTTTTGCTTCTTCACCGCTGCAAGGGTACTGTAACAAAATTATCATTTTGTGTCTTTTATCACACATATTGTTGGTAGGGTCATATACGGTTGATTTATAAAACAAAATTGTACCAAAAAATATGTATCTATTATCCAAAAACAATATTTGTCAACCCAAAATTAAGTCACCTATAAAGCCTTTAATAGCTAAATTTAAGTATATTTTCTATGCTTTCTAAAAAAAACATAATTAGAGCAAAAGTCTTGGCAGAGAAACAAGCGCAGCATATTTTGTATAGAGATGCCACTGATACAGGCTCTGCCTTAATATGCAAAAGCAAAACAAGAGATAAGGATGAATCTGCATCTGACAGGGTGCCAAGGCAGAGATTGAGATGGAACTCACCGCTTAGATTTGAGCTGCATCTCTTTCCCAGTAATGGCTCTATCTCTGGATTTGAAAAGGTTATCTGGAAACACGAGCATGTACGCACACATTCACACACAGGCAAACGCACACATACACAATGCCGATTGAGTTGAAGTCTCAAAAGCATGGCAGTAAATCACAAGAGACTGGAAGCCTCCCGATCATATATAAATCTCCAGAAAGAACAGACAAGATGATCTTGAATAAAGAATTCCCCTTTCTCTACCAGCTTCTCAAGACATTTTATGTAATATACAGTACTTTTGCATCACCATCATGTAAGAATACCATAAACATTATTATATATGTTCGTCAGATGATGAACACTCAGATAAAATAGTGTGATTTTTAAACTTGCTGTACTAGTCTTAATCTGTCACTTTCCCAGCTCTCATTGACCCACTGGTGTATGTTTCTCTTACAGTCAGTAGAGGGCAGAAAAAGCTACAAAATCACTGTCACAAATCTTTAAATTCTTTATTGTTTACTGTGAAGCCTGGCACTCCAAATGGAAATCCCATTAGACAGAACACTGCACCCAGAGCCTAATGACATTTGAAGGTCACAGAATTTTTTTCACTGAAATCCAATGCTGGCAATCATTCTGAATATTGCATGTTCAATGGAGGGTATATATATGTGGAGTTTGGGTCCAAGTATGTATGCAATAAAGGCATTTGTTTCATCTTACTTCAAGTGCTTTTTATTTATTGTATTTTGTCACAGCTTAGCCAGGTGTGCTAGTTCTCTCCTTTATGTTTTTTTCTTTACAGTTGGTCTAAATAGTTTAGATGATATCAGACTGAAAATGTCCTATTTTTTTTTTTTTTTACAGTTAAGATATTTGCCTGCTATGTGATCCATCCTGAATATAATGTATTATTTTCTTTATGTTATTCATTTCACTTCTCTATGCAATTTCTGTAACTTAATTTATGTACTTGGGAAGGAAATTTAATTCAGCATAATTTTTTGCTATATCTATTAAAATTCTTACATCCTGACAGTGATAGCTCAGCCCAGCCAATCATTTCATTTTCATACCTGCCTGTCTATTTACCTACTTCCCTGACTACCTGCATACACTCTGCTCGTGCACTATTTGTCCAAGAAAATGTGTTTTGGGGGAGTGACTTTGGAGGGAGGCGGTGTTTTTTTTTCGATTGGATACAGTTTCTGGTTGGATACTTTCAAAATCTAGCTATCTCTAGCTAGTTTCTTCAATGTTGCCTTTGATCATAATACAGAATTTTGATAAGTTTGCCTTTCATTGAGTAGTTGTGGTAGATTGCCCTGTCTAAAACTACTGCTAACTCGGAATTTTGAGTTTCAGTGGAGAATTTTTTGTGGATTTAGCACGCCCTTAAGCAGAAAAATAAACATGAATATATTGTAGAATTGAGCACCAGCATATTAAATATAAAAATATGTATATGAGCCTTGAAAAACAACACATATTGGCTGACGATTACCACCCTTGCTCTTTGTTCTGTGTCTGTATGTGTGTGATTGGTCATGTGGCAAACAGCCACTGCAGCTGAAATGGAACAATGAAGCAGAGAGGTGAGGGTGGCTGTTGGCACAGTACCGCTTAGAGCGGTGGATCGGGCCCTGTGGGCTCTCATCTGAGCAGCATCCGACTGTGGGTCTACTGAATCCGCCAGCTCCCTCCTCTCCTGTGCCCTTCGCTCAAGCTCTTGCAATCTGCCCTGGGAACGACTGATGAAGTCTGGTCTGGACCTCTGCAGTGCTTCCTGCCAAAACCAGAAACATATTGCTCTTCATGACAAAACATTAAGAGCATTTCAGCATTTCCTCACCTGCTACTGTGGCAGGTCA
The DNA here is from genome assembly GCF_021292245.1 of Micropterus dolomieu. Classification (NCBI taxonomy): domain Eukaryota; kingdom Metazoa; phylum Chordata; class Actinopteri; order Centrarchiformes; family Centrarchidae; genus Micropterus; species Micropterus dolomieu. The sequence continues at coordinate 18,233,568 of NC_060163.1, forward strand.
CTGGATTATTTTGTCTGCCACTTCTAAAATCTATGTAGAACACTTCAGAATTGTAAACACTGAGTCAGTGGTACCTGACAGTAGATTTTACCTGCCACAGCCAACATTTACCCTGTATTTTGCAGGTGGCAGGTGCTAATTTCATTCCCTGACCCATTTCCACCTCTACCCACCCCAGAATATAGCCCTTAGGCATCCCATGGAAAACTCCAAAGCCAGTATAAATGTGTCGTCCCCGCTGACATTGTAGTGTAGTTCAGTGGTTGCCAGCCTGGGGGTCAAAATCCCCGAAGGGAGCTATAGGGTAACTTCGGCATTTTCAGCCTGGATCCCATTTTCCCATTTTTTTGTGTCTGTGATTAACTGGGACAACATTTTTTGAAATTGGCACTGCAGTCAGCAGCAGCAGAACAGGGCTGCAATGTAATCCTCCCATCAAAGTACGTCCACTAAAATGCTTGTTTTTGGCACTGAAATTCAAGAAAGGGACATTACTATTTGGTTATACTGGTTGCACCACACGAACACATGCTACAAAATAAAGGGTCACATAAATGTTAACTTGTGTATCTATCCCCAACCATGATAGTTTCATTAGCTAATAAATACCCCTGAACTCACCTGTAGAGAAATAGTTTCAGGTGACCTTTCAGGGTCAAGACTCATTGGAACAAATGTAGCATGAGGCTGGTTGTGGTGCTGGACTGGGCTTTGATCTGGATGTGGCTTCATACATTTCCCCTCATCTCTCACTACCAAGGCAGAGAAAATCAAATTGATTGCATCCCACTTACACGTGGCTTGGCTTCTCATGCCTGAGCACGATACACAGTTGCTCAATAGCCCTCTGGGCTTGCTATGAGATATTACTTCTTTGTATGAATAAAATAGGCACAGTATGTAAGAATCAATGAATTTCACTGTATCTGTATTGATTCAATCAAAGAGGTAACTCTGAAAACAAAGTGTTGAGCTTGCAACATTTTCAGTTAATTGTAACAAAGATCAATGTTTTATAAGGTGAGAAATTATGATTACATATGAGGAAGACAGAAGCAATAATACCAGTATTTCCCTGGGGTGATGCAGTGGAGTGCTTCTCAGAATTGCCATTTGTTGTTTTTTTCTTGCTAAGTTGTCTTTGGAGTTTGATATTTGCTATGATCGCAGCTGCGTTGAGGGCTAGCACTTCTTCTGGAGACTGATGTGAGTGGGGATCTGAAACACAAGAGGACTTTTATGCGGCTGAGGAGTAAGTAAAGAAGTGTCTGATATTGAGCCACCTTTAGGCTGCCGTGCACCACAGGCAGATTTAAACACAATTTCATTAAGTCCTGCCTCATTTGGAGGTTGACTGTATCAAACATTGAATTTAAATTATGTTGCCTCAGCCCTCTGTAATTAATTGATGACACTGTTAATGAATGTGATTAAAGAATAATTAATCATTTCACGCAGAGAAAAGACATCATGAATAAAGAAACACACTTGCTCAGCAGAAAACTCCCTCCTCACATTACTAATTCACCTGAATATTCAGAATTCCTGAACAATAGCTTGAGCTGTCTCTTTCAGCCATTTTATATAATCAAACTGTATTCTTGTTACTTTTGAGGATATAGTACTAACTTACATCCATTAACAACTGTATTCTTGTTACTTTTGAGGACTAGTACTAACTTACATCCATTAACAACTGTACTCTTGAGACTTGACTGCCTAAACACTTGACCTCAGGCTTAAAGCAAAAAAGTCCCAATTTTTTAAATCCTGGAGCAATTAAAGATAACATCACCAGGCCTTGTATGGCCCCACATTATTTTGCTAAAGCATTGAACAAAGTTGCATCTTGATGTGCAGTTTATTTATGAAGACTTTACATATCTTGAACGACTTTAAAAAAGCCCCACAACACTCATTCCGTAAAGGAGAACAGTTTGGCTTTTTTTTCCCTTCTCTTTTTCTTGCCAAGAGTTAGATGAGAAGATCAATTCAACTCTTTTATTTTACATTAAATATAAAGCTATAGACAAGAAATTGTTAGCTTAGACTAGCGTAGAGACTGGAAGTACAAGGAAAACAGCCAGCTCTGTTCAAAGATAAAAAAAATCCACGCCCCAGCACATCTACAACATGTGGAGGCTCTAGGGAGTTTCTGTGCCCAACCAAGAAAAATATATAAAACCACATAATCCCCAATGAAACCATAAATGGTCATGTTTTCATTTTGGATGTTTGTACGCGCTAATCAAACGACATTTAATGTGAGCTGTAGAGGTACTGGGAGGCTGATTTTATGTATCTTTTAATCTTTAGACAGGGCCAGGCTAGCTGTTTCCCCATGTCCACCCAAATCTAATAGTGGCATTGCAGGGATCTCCCAAATACTTTATTTTCACCATGTTTAGCAGCTTGTGATTTCGCCTCTGTGCTATCATTGAAAAGGGGAACTAGAATAGATTATACATGCAAAGAGATGTGTGGGGAAATGAACGAAGGTGAAAATGAGAAATCATCTCATTAGTAGGTGCTGATGGGCCTCTGCAACTAGGCGATGCTATTTGACAGTGGCACAGATATCTGGCATGGCATATAATCTAATTATACCCATCAATAAGACATCAAAGGTGAAAGACCTGAGTGTTCAGCCCCAGACCCCTGAAGTGTGTAATAACTTTGAGCTAGAACACACAAATGGCACAATGTTGTATATTTAGACATTGCCATCCTTTCAAAATGGAGATCAGAGACAAAGCGAGCCTGTGTGCTGACAAGAAGACTGTCAGAGTGGGATAGAGAAACCTACCCGGGGCCTTGATCAGAGTTAGACAGGAAGACGCTCTCCTCACAGCATTCTCTGGCGGCAGTCTTTCTTTCCCGCCTCCGTTCGGCATAAGGGTGTCTACCACTTGCTGACCTGCTTTTTTCACTGCTGGTCGAGGGCTGATGAAACTACTGTTGGAGTTCATAGGGTTGATATTGGTCTCTTGTGGAAGCCCAAAGCTCAATTTCCTGGCAGATGGTTGTGTCACATTCTCCTTGCTTTGCTCAGTGTGTCCAAACACATTGCCATAGCAGCTCAGCGGTCTGTGCGGCCTGTCCGATCTCTGTCCAACAGCCTTTGGAGAAACCTCTGAGGGAGTGGGTGCTGCTGTAGGGGAGGTGCTCACAAAAAGTGTCATTGTGGACCTGTGTAGTGTTCCACTGTTTCTCTCTGGATCTGGAATGGATGTATTTGGTGCTACAGCAGAGTTTGACCTCTTTGTGGATTCCAGATGGTGATATGAAGATGCTGCATTGTGTTGTGAATGGTTTCCCTGACTCCACATGCTGTTTTCCTTGTACACTCCCTCTGTGTAGCTGTGTCTGTACTCTGGGTGCCTCGTCTCAGATCCGACCCTGGCTGGACTGTAGCTCTCCCTGTGCTCTGTCACTTTGATGATGGTAGCCTTTCTTCTGTGGACCACTGTGTCCAAAGCATGGCTAGCTGGTGGGGTTCCCGCCCTTTTTGTGCTGAGGACAGGGCTGGACACCATGCTTTGTTCTGTCACTTTGACTATCATGGCTTTCCTCTGCACTGTGACCTGAGTGGAGTTTGGGTCCACGGACTGGTGGGATAGTTGCGTAGAAGCGACTTTGCTGGACTGGGAAGAGTGGTTGCAGGTGTGGGAGCCAGGCAAACTGGCCGATCTGCTCACTTTCTTGGAGGAGATGGTGATGGAGGAGAAGCCGGCTTTGTTCTGAGGAATGATTGTAGTCACAGCAGAGCTTGTCTGTATGTGTGAGGGCTGTGAACTACTGTTTGTTCTACATAGCGCGGCTGTTGCCCTTATAGGCTGAACATTGCTTGTCCTATACAAAGGAGAATACGACTTGTGTGTCTCTGTGCTGTTTGTCCCTTGCAGTAGAGTGTGTGGTTTGCAGGGATCAGCAAAAGTATGCTTGAGGGGCTCTGTGCTGGCTGTTTTCATCAGAGGGGGCTTCCTGTTGGGGACTAAGCTGGTCTCTGTGGGGAGCTCATTGGTCTGACTGCCTCCAGGGAAAGCTGACACCCTGTTGGTAATCCAGCCTCTCCTTAGAGCTTGCCAGCCTACTGGTCTGTCCCCTTCGTTTGCAGGAAAGCTTAGTTTTTCTGGCACCTACAGCATGTGGATAAAAGAGATTCTATGTGATAAATATCCTTAATTATGCATGGAAACCCTATCCCACCCTCCTGTTGTTGCTAATGTCTCTTGCTAAATGTTCAGTCATTAACCAACACAATAAAATAAATGTTGTACATTCATCCTACCAATTTGAGCTTCCGTTTTGAAGTGACAAATACAGAAAATAGAGCAAAACCTCATTTAATATGGCATGATATATTGACAAAATGACATCTCTCTAATACTACATTTCCACAGCGAGTCAGATGTCTTGTCTTTCTTCAGGGCTTTGCTGTTTGTCTTTAGTCAGATGACTCTTCCCATGCTTGACACAGTGAATGCCCCAATAGCAATGGAACCAGCAGGCAAAGCCAGCTAACAGCGTGACTTATCCCTCACAGAATCACAATGAGACTCTATCCTCGATAGAAATTGAGAGGCCAAAAGCAAAGATTCTGGTCCTTGGCTAGAGGATTCCTATGGTGTTTATAGAAAATGGAGAAATGCTGATATGTCCCTGTTGCCAGCAGGTTTATGATGTGACATACCTTCTAGATACCTCATTTATCAATGTTATATAAGTAGTACGAGATTAGGCCATTTGTTATGTTTCAGAAATTTCAAAAAGCTCTGACCATGCTTTTTGCACAACACCTTATGGCTGTCAACAAAATCATGAAAGACATAAAATATATACCAGCTAAACTGTGTATAAGGCAACAATTAGTCATTATTTGTCAGCAGTATAAAATGTCTACTTTTGCATTTCTTTGTGCAAGTGCTGCACCAGTCAACACACATACACTGACATACTTGATAATATTGGTCCATAAAGCCTGTCGCCTTTGTGTTGGCCATAAGTCTTTTTTCATTTCAGAAACTGTTCTGCATTTCAATAAGGCACTGTTTGTAGAAGCTTTGACCTGCCATATTGTCTCTGGTTTGTTAAGCCACTCTTTCAAGTTCGAGCATCTTTTATTTTATGTTCTACAATGTGAAAACTTTTTCATATTTGACCGCTTGGACTCATAATTGAGTGTCATTTCCCTCAGCTTTTGAAGGGATGGCTTGCAGCGTAAGTGATTATTTATTGGCATTTCTTCATGTAAATGAGACTGTCTCAGCACTTACTGTAAATGAGGAGTCAGAATGTGTAGGAGTCTAGGTGTCCAGGAGGCAAGCAAAAATGAAACAAAATGAAGTACAAATGAAAACTACAGACATTTACATTTTTCTTTGTAGAAGTGAATTTAGACCTTTCAACACAGTGTTGATAAATCAGCCCTTTGGTATATCCAATATTGTGAGTGTCTTACTAAGCTAACACTGAAACACTAAATCCATCATGGTTAGAAATTGGAGACAGGGGCCTAAGCACTGGAAAGCAGAATGTAACACTAGCATTACAAGAATTAATGTCAACTCAGTATTCAGACATACAATGCACTGCCCAACATACACAGACCCGCTGATATCCAGCATAATATTCTACAATTGTTTTACCGAGTTCAATGTAAAAAAGGAAAAAGAAAAGGCATAAAAAATCATACCAGAAGTGTTATCAGTTACCTTTTTAATAATTAGAGAGCCTTGATCTGGTGTCTGCCACGTCTTCACACCCAAAGCGCTCGGACCAGCATAACTTCTGTCAACCTCTCCATCTATGTATCAAGGCAAAACAAATTATTCTCAGTTACATTCCTCACACGATCTCTTGCTCTGTCCTTTTCTCTTTTACACACACACACACACACACACACACACACACACACACACGACAGACAATCATCTGACTGTGTGACAATGTTGACACTATCAATAATGGAAGTTGGCATAGTAAAGTGAATCTAGCACCACCCCAGAGCCACTTTTCTGCTTCCTCAGGAGACGCAGCAACTTGACTGGTCTGTCTCTCAGCCCTGACTGATACTCTATTGCCACCCTGAATGCCTGCCTGGCTGCACTTCCACCTGCTGCTGTTACCATGGCGACTGGCTCTCACTTTGGGATAACCCTTGAATGCGGAGGATAATGTGTGGTGTTTTTCATTCTAAGGGAGAAAACAAGAGACAAGCTGAAAATCGCACCACTTTGCAAATGTGATTAAGCTGAAAAACAAAAGAAAAGTGTCTTAGAAGTGTCATAAAGGACTCTAGTCTTTCTGACACATTGTTCCACATGCTGTCGTCCCTATATGTCTCATTTTTATCTATAAAATGCCACATGCCAACTTGTGCCCCCCCACCCCCCGAAAGAGCTTTTCTTATTAGCTCTACAGGCTGAGCTCAAATAACCATTTTTTTCTGAATCAACAGCTGACTTTAATATCCCAGGGAAAAATAAAAGAAGGAAGGCCATATGGCAAATACCCTGTGAAGTCTACACCATCCCAATTTATTCCTCTTCCTTATGAGTTTATCTAAAAAGTAAGTGTGAGCCGGGTGAAAATTGACCAGCCTGTCTAAACATGAAGTCCCTTGGAGTACAAGATCCAATTTTATTATCATTTGCTCATTAACATCAGGCCATTTTAAGTTTGTTAAATGTGACTTTTATGGAGGGAGAGGGCACTAAGAGACTGCAATGAGACCTCAAGTCTGATTAAAACTTCTGCAAGGGTTGTCGGCAACAACCAGACAGAGAGGAAAAAAAGGGTGAGAAATAGGAGGGATAATTTGCTAGCTGGAGTGTAACCGAGCCATTTGTTGTTGGAATAATTGCTGTTGAAATTTCTGATAGTTTCATTTAGTTTCAGATGCAGAATTGTGGATTTAAATGTTCTGACAGCTGAGTAAAAGCAACTAGCATCAAAACAAGACATATTTGGATGTGGCCCTGCATAGAGATTTTTGTTTCTTGTTTATCATCTTTCTTCATCTCATTGTTGGGAGTTCAGCCGTGGCCAATTTGTCTACGTGCACCTGCACAGTATTGTTATTCACTGTGAAGTAACTAAAAATATGAATATTTATGGCCCATTTGATTGACTTGCAAGATATTTATAGTGATCGAAGAGCATCACTGGAAATATTGTATGCAAAGCCACAAGTTGTATTTTCTTCAGTTATTCTTTCATACATGATGGTTTGCATCATGTTTCATCATGCTTTTACAGTATATCACTCATGAGGATTGGTAAAAGGAAAACATACCTATATTTTATACCATATGGATGTGGTAAATGATAATTGATAAAAGTCTAACATGAGTATAATTTTCATTATGTCAACACAGCCTGTGCATGTAGATTTTAACTAACAGCACTTAAAAACACCTGCATTTTCTATCAAAGTTCCTTGCTGCCATGGATGGATTGCTTTGATTTCTGAGAGCAGCCTGAGCCCTGCAAAGATAATCTATGTATAAACAACGACAAGGTTGGAAGATCAAGCCCCAGATCAAACCCAGAGAGTGTGGGGATGCCATGTTGAAAGATTAACAGGGCTCTTTCTCTAATCAGTCTGCATCTTTCCTTATCTTTCTGCCTCTCATTCCCCATTCCAACCCCCCCAGTCCCACCCCACCATCTCTTTTCGTCACCTTTTCAAACCTAATAGTGCTGATTTCCTTTTCCTGACTTTGTTTTGGGGGGTGTTGTTTTAAGGGATCCATCCAGACAGTCAGTTTGGAGCGTGTTAAAGCAGACAGGGGCAACACTGCTGCAAGGAGCTGATTAGAGGCAGGTATAGTGTGTGGCAAGTCAGCCCTGAAATAAGCTCTTGTTCTCCCTTTGGCTAACCCGGCCCCTGCAGTTACTTTGTGGCCATATTTGTTCTAGCACTGATCAGGCATTAAACATCAATTGAAATGGAACCTTTGTGCATTTTGGGAAATGTTTCAGTGGTGCAAGAGAATTACTTCATAGTTTTAAATTTGGTTTTATGTTTTGCTTTAAAGTATGACTCTTCCATAATGATCACACTCACATGCTCACAAGTTATGAGGGTATTTGCTTTTTACTATACTGAAAACCCAGCTGTTATACAAGAGATTGCAAACTGATTCAGCAAATTGCATGTGAGTACCTTTTTATATACAGTCTACGGTACATACCCTGGTTGCTATTGGCTGTTGCTCTATTCTTCTGAAATGTTGGAGTGATGGACTGTTTCAGTTTCACCTGTGAAAAAAAGGCCCATTATAAGATGTTATTTCACCAAAAAAGTACACTTTCATCAGTATTACCTGGCCTATAAAAGTAGATTTTTGTTTGGTAGGTCTGGGCATCTGATACATTTAAAACAATAGTTTGACCTTTGTGAAAAACACTTACACACTAAACACACTTACTACGAGTTAGATGAGAAGATCAATATCACTCTCATGTTTGTATGGTAAATATGAAGCTACTGCTACCGTCAGCAGTTTAGTTTTTCACAAAGACTGAAAATGGGATAAAGCTAGCCTGCCTCTGTCCAAAGGTAAGAAAAAAACATACCAACACCTCTAAAGCTCTCTAATTAACATGTTATATCTTGTTTGTTTAAACCCTTATAAAAAAAATGGATAAATAACAAATCTAGGTTAGCTGTTTCCTTTTGTTTCCAGTCTTTGTCCTAAACTAAGATAAGCTCAACGGCAACTCCATATTTACCATACAGCCGTGAGAGGGGTCTAAGTGGTCGATCTCCTCATCCAACTCACGGTAAAGAGTGTATTTCCCCCAAATTTCAAACTCTTCCTTTAAGCATAATCATCTCTCAGAACTAGGGCTCATAAAAATCAGTTAAACCAACTTTGGATTTAAGTTAATGTTGTGAAAACTTCACATAATATTCTTTCCCCGTTGAATGGTCAGACAATGGAAGGGACGTGCTTTGTACATCAGTTCAGTCAAATCTCTGGTACAGTATGGCAACTTATTGATTTTGAAGTCATATTATCAGTTCACTAGGTAATACTCACATTGAATTTTCTCTGTACATTGACTTTCATCCTCTCAGAGCACAAAACTCAATCTCTGCTGCCACAGCTCCAAATGAGTCGTAAACCTTTTGAGAATGCATGGAGTTGCTGCAGAGTAAGCTGTTTTCAAAGGACGCCAGAGCTCTGCCTTCTCCCTGGGTAACTGAGACTTGACTACAAATGGCTCTCTGTGGCAGAGTGTGTTTTAGTCTGCCTTGCCTGGCATTACGCACCATCACCTCCATTACACAGCACTTTACCTTCAGACTCGCAGAGCTTACACTGTCTCACTAGCATACAAGCATCACAATCACACAGTCGAAGAGGATGTCGGTGCCAAATCCAGGGTAAATCAGTCCAGTGTCTTTACAAAGGCCTGTTTTAAAAGGTTGATACCCTAAAGAACAGACACAAAAGCTGCTCTACTAGCTATCACTGAAGGGAGAATCATCAATGCTCCAAAATCTATCTCTGTAAGAGTAAGGAGGCCTGAAGCTAACTGAAAATGTACTGGGTTACTTACATTTAGAAGGCAAAGGGCATAACTGGCTGTATCTCTCTAAGTTCTTGAAATTGTTCTAAGCATAAAACTCCTGCTCGTTTAGAAAGCTGTCTGAATATATGTTTAAGGCTTTGTTAGGTCTTATGTGTTTTACCTGGCCAGCAGAGTGGTCCAAAAACTGGTTTTGGTTGCAAGAATCAGCCACAATCACTTTTCTTTGGATAGGCAGCCACCCAATTTTGACTGGAGCAAGAGAACACAGTTGAACGTGCTCCTTCCTTGGGGCCTGCATGATATGAGCCCTCTCCCAGCTTCCTCTGCACTCTGGAGGAGAAACAAACCCAGTTTGGATGGAGTCCTGGCTGCCCAGTGAACTCTCACACAAGCTGGGACTCCCACATGAGGACGAACCCCTGCTGAAGGAAGGGATCCCGGGCTGTCTCCAGGCACGTCCGGTTGGCTTGTCAAGAGCAGGCATGGATGTTGTCCGATCACTGAAAGCTGGAACCTGATGAACTGGGGCTCTGAGCACGTTGCTCTGCATCCTCTGCAGGTGCTCTAGCCAGCTGTCCAGCTGGCCTCCTTCAATGGCACTCTGGGGCCGAGGTGCATGTGGGGGGCGAGAGACACGGGGCAAAACCTCCCCGTCTGATATTAAGCTCTCCCAGTAGGACTCATCTCCCGATCTCCTCCAGGCCGGAGCTCTTCGTAGGTGGGCAGCTGGCCTGCGGAGAGTCATGCCTCTGGAGCTCAGGTAACCACTCACAGCTCTCGAGTTTCAGCCCACGATAAAAGCCTTTTATAGTGAAGGTATTGATGAGAATCCCCTGGCTTAATTGGACTTCTTACCATGAGGCATGCCAGAAGTGCACGTCAGGGAATTAGTAGCTACAACAATACTCGAGGTCATCTTTGTTATCAATCTGTTATGAGAAGGATTAAGAATGAAAAATAAGTACACATTATTGTAGATTGTAAGACTTACTTCAATTTCCTGCTTTTATTACACCACTCCACAGTGCTGCTGATACTATTACTTACCAGATACTGACAAACCATCCTTTTTCACTTGCTTCCGAATCTCCTCAGTCCTTGCTGCTTAGGAAGTAAACACTCTCTGTCTTGATATAAACTAGGTGCTAGTGGGTACTGTCTCCAGTCAGGCATGTAGTTATGTGAGGGATGCTTTTGTGAACAAAAGAGTTACTGAGCACAAGGGCTGAACATCCAGTACAGAGAGAGGGATATGGAAAGAGACAGAAGGGTGGGCGGGCTCAAAGAAAAAACAAACACTTGTTGATGCAATGCTTGACGTAACAAGATCACTATTTAAACAAAGAACATCATTAACATTTAGTATCTTAATGATCAAGCCGTCTAATCTTGGGTTTATGCAAGTCACCACGCAATGTTTGAAAAAAGGCCTTACAAATGATAGAGCATCGCTAATGAGCAGATTATCCATGTTAGTCCATGAGTCACTTACTGCTTCAGAAATCTTCTTTGTTGAATTCCCCCTGTTTCTGGTCTTCCCTGTGATCTCGTGGTTGGTGGCTGATGGTGAGGCATTGCTATCCTCAAGCCTCTATCCAAGCCATGTGACTTTTGCAAGACTGTCTTTAAAAATGGGCCAGTGTCCTCTTGGATAAGTAACTGTGACCCACATGATGTCCCACAATGCATAAGTGAAAAGTATTTACAAGACAGACAACATGCCTCTAGCTGGAGGCAAGATTCTGCTTCGGATTTTATTTAGAGATAGTTAAACACAGATCTGCACAGATACAATTCTTCTTCACAAAAAAGTTGTCAGTTGCTTTGATGTTTAATGAATTTCAGTGTTTCTCAGTGGATTAACAGTCCCCAGATGTCTTTCAAAGCTACTTCACTGCCACTCGGTGCAATAACATTTCCCAAATGTCTTTCAAAGACAGAGTTAAAACAGATATCTTAAATATCAATTGCTGTGACCTGCTTTAAGACACCTTATCAAGCTGAGAAGCTACATGCAGAAGGAATATTCAATGATGTAAAGCAATTTGCATCTTTTTGTCTGATCTGCTTGGGAGATAACATCAAAACAAATCAAAAAATCAAGGTTTAAAAGAGGTAGCTTCTTGTGTATGACAGTAAGTTTAAAAGCGGTGGTGCCCTCTGCTGGCAACACTCCAACATGACATGTGGAGGAAGTAAGAGCGACGCAGGGCAGAAGGTCATAAATTGTTGAGACTCAAAAAAATAAAAAATAAAAAAGGTTGGAGAGAATTCCCTAAAAAATGGGATGCAACCACAGGGTGCAATATTTGTGCAAAGAAAGATGAATAATGATGAGCGGATTCAAATGCGTGCCCCAGGTGCATCCCTTCTGATTCTTTTATTTAGCACCTGCAGCTCTGAGGAACAAATCTTAGTTAAACACATCACTGCTTTGAATATCAGGCTCCTATTGCTTCATCATCAAGCACAAAGACGGAGGAAATACTGCAATAATGTTAATTTTGTGATTAAGCCAATCAAAGTAACGATCTCTGAAGTATGTTTTACCTAGTAACAACATGCCAAAGGGTAGCTCTTTTTACAAGGTCATCTTTTTACAATTATACTGTAAAAAGTTTTTGTTAGGCTTAAAATCTTAATTATATGTGTAATTATTGTCGTCTTAACTATTTTTGTTATTTCAAGCTGAGAAAAGCAGAAAAATTCTAATTTAGCTTATTTTATTATATTTTATTATGTATTTTAATCCCATTGTCTATAGAATCTGTGGTCTTTGTTTTGGAAACCTGTGCTTTGTTTTTTGCAAGTATTATAAAGCCTAGTAAGGCATTATAAAACCAAACCAAGCTATGAGTGTTTCCTTTCATTTTTTTTAAAATTCACAATACCCAACCGTTTTTATCAAGCTTACCAATAAAAGCGATAGATATGAAAAACTACAACATAAGAGCATATCTTGCCTATAAAAGATGTTTTCAAGTATTGGTGGATGTGATGACCAGCCAAATGTTTTATAGTGCACCTATCGTTTTATTTATCACCAGTTAAATCTTTATAATAATATGCTGATGCAGACAAATCAGTCATATAAGACTTGTCATCAGTCATGTAGCACTTTCCACATCAGTATAAACAGCAGTGGAGGTTTAGCAGGGTGCCTACCGTATGAACGCCTACAGGGTGAAAAAGTTGTGTTCCCTTCCTCCCTCTTGCGGAGCGTCCTGTCAATGGTGGAAAATGGCTACTCGGAGTAGCTCCCCAAAGCTCAGAGAAAACTGAAAAAAAGTCCACATTAATAACAAGAAGTCACATCTGGACTTTTTCTAACAGGCTAAACGACAACTCGGGGAAGCCTCGACACTGAGAATGTCTCGCTGGGTGCCCACTAAAAAGGAAAAGTATGGTGTTGGTACGTAAGAAAACTTGCACGCTCCATCGTTAGCTCGTCCTAGCTCTCCGCTCAGATTGCACAAGTTTGGGAAAGATTGTGATTAGAAAGCGACCGGCTGTATTGTTTCTTATGTGGCTGTGTACGGGACTTTGGCGGCCAAACTGTAGGAATGCAAATTTTGTGTGTCGGGTATTTGCCTCCTAGTTTGCATTAAACGTAAAACAATGAATGTCTATCTCTATTGTGAGGAAGGGGACTGTGTGAGAATTGGGAATTGTTAGAGGCGCGCCTAGTTATAGCGCTGTTTCCTGTGTTATGGGGCCTCCGCTACAAACTAACTAGCTAGTATCGGTCTACGCATGATTTGAAACTGTTTGGTGGCTGTTTGTGTTTATTGCTCCGTCCTGTACAGATGGGAAGCCTTTTGTTGTTGGTTATTTATTGTCACTTCCTCAAATGCTTTGAAACCAGGCGTCCTGGCCTGAGAACACTGTCCCGTTCCACTCTCTCCTTTAGGGGATTATTTAACAACACTAAACCTATAGGCTTACCACCACAAGAGATATCTGTAACTTGTATTACTGAAGTTATATTGAAGTAATATTGGATTATATATTACTTCAATATAACAACATGCTGTGCCACTGTAGAACTGACTTTATATATTTATGACACGTTTTATTCACCTATCTTACTTTCAGCTTTTTCTTTGTATGAATGTGTTAATAGGTACTTTTCTTCATGTACTGATAAACCATTTAATTTGAAGGACATATATATATATACACACATACTTAAATCACTGAGTTTAGTTTATATGCATTTTGGCGCAGGGACTAAGAGGTATTTTAGTACTTTTGGAATTAGATGTCATTTTTAAAATACATTTCCATAACTGTTCACACAGCAAATAATACACGTTTGTAATTAGGGGTGTCTTTTTTATTTCTCTTATAGTGTCACTTGACTTTGATTGATTGATGGATTTTATATTAAAAAGAAAACTGTAAACAACCTATTAAACCACCATAATGAAGGCAAGATAGCCAGAAACATTTAAAGCATGGTATATTGGAGAGGAGTTGTACGATGTGTCTTATTTTGATGGACTTTTAATGGGTAGTGTGAAATGTGAGAGTAGAATAGTCATGGTTAAACATGCTGTCTGCGCTATACTTGAATGCCTGAAATAATAGTGTAATGGAACTAATCCTGATTTTTTTCTGGGGATCCTCTGGAACATCGTGGTCCTGCTCAGTCAGCAATGTAGCAAATTACACATTTTCCTGAAGAATCTGGTTTCACGACTATGGTTGTAATTTTAAAATGCAAAAATGTACGCCACCACCTGCATACTGAGTCCCTTTTAGCTGCGCCCATTAGTAGGGCTGAGGGCTTGCAGCTGTAAGAGGGATGCTGAAGATGAGTTCAGCAGGTTACGTCAAAGCTTTGACTGACATCTCAGACTGCAGCTTCCAAATGAGCTCTGTTATTCCAGTCCAGTCCACGCTATATGTGCCTCTTGAGGACATATGGTTAGATTTGATTTCTATTTGTCCGCTCTGTGAAAAGTAGACTATTCCGATGCTAACAGTTTTCCTGAGTATATTCTCAAATATTCCTGTGATCTTGAAGGTGGAGGCTCTTCAAAAATCTTGGATGAATGCAAGAGTGGATGAGTCATTAGTAGAAAGAGAGGCAGCTGCCACATCACTGCTGCAGAGCATTGGTGGGGTGCACAGCCATTGCACTTTTAATACTTAATGTGTTGACCAAGAAGCACTAATGAGCGCTCAGTGAGACCCCTTATGCTGGCAGTATTCTCACTGTGGACCTATTTCTGTCTCCACAAAAACTTTTGTCACACCATTCCCTACCATGGCTTTATTAGTGTATGTAGGAAAACCATCTCATTTAGTCTTTTCACAGCAGTATTAATAATAAATGCAACTGTCTTCTTACATAGAGCATAGCAGTGATAATAAAGGGCTTTGTTGTCATACCAGCAGATTCACATTACAGTATTTGGATGATAAAGCTTTGCACAGCTAACTCAACACTATAACCAATATTGGAAATGAAACCATATAAGATTGTGTCACAGAAATAACTGATAAAAAAACACAAATCTGAAAAATTAATGGTTTTGGTTGTCTCTCCTTTTTCTTTTTGCCATGTTGTGTAGTTCTCTGCTGGGTGTGATGCTCCAGCTTATTAGTTTCAGCAAGATCAGATGAGCTCTTCAGTGACTGGTTTTAATTAAAGCTGGGTAATAGGTTAGTTTTATATCAAAGTTGAAGAAATGTCGCTGCATCATGATCGCTGCATCATGATGGATGTAACTATAAATTATTTTCATTATCAATAAACCATTCAATTATTTATCAGATAAATCGGTTAATTGTTTGTCTACAAATTGTCAGAAAACAGTGATAAAGGCATAGACATTTTAATTTACACTGATGCAAAACAGAGAAAGTACTCACACTGGGGAAGCTGGTGCCAGTGAACACTTATTAAAATTGTTGTTGATTAATTTTCCATCAGTCAACTACTTGAAATATTGACTAATCGTTTCAGTCATTATGTAACTGACATGTGGTTTCATGGTCTTAGAGGCTATATTAGGCCTATATTTATACCATAGTTGTTTGGCACATTATTTAAGCTCTATTACCTAGGTGAAATGAACACTGAATGCAGGGCTCCAGACAAACTTTTTGCATTGGTTGCACTGGTGAGCCTACATTTTTCATTTAGGTGCACCGCCACAAAATTAAGGTACACCCAAATTTTTCACTGTACCTTTAGCGCCAAAATGGTAAATTCTGACCTTCTGTCATTTCCCATGCACATTGATAGTTATGTAAATGACTGTAAACAGGAATGCCTACAGGTAAATGTTTGTCTTTATTTGAATCACTGTACATACCAAAAATGGCTAAAACTTTATTATTGTAAAGCAGAACTTAAAAAGTCCTGATGTTTAAAGTGTTTGACAAACTAAAAAGATTGGTCGGCTTGGTAGCATCGCATTTCCTCCAAGCTAGTCTCTCTGTGAAATGACTCGTTTCACTATCAGCATATGATCCATTTGGTCGATATCATTTAGAAAGTTCAGAAGAGCCGCACAATAATTATGTTACCCCCATTCAAGTAAGAGGAGGGCTCACCGGCAGAAGTGAGTGTAATGTATACTTACGTAAAGGATCTGAATAATTCACATCACTAGTATACAGAGACCAAATGGTGTTGTAAAACTTGTTCCATTGAACAAGATTTGTTATGTGAGAAAACCAAGTGGATACCTGAAGCCAATGCGTAAGTGCCTTAAACCTGCATTCTTTCAAAATGGCCTGCAGGAAGCGACTCCGCTGTGCATTGGAGTCAATGACAAAATGACTCCAATGCAATGTATTTCTCACTTGGTATATTACCTCAGTGAACACTTTACTAATGAGTTTATGGTCTCAATCACAGGTTTTGAGTAGGGCTTGGCGGTATATCGCTATAAAGTATATACCGATATAATTTCAAAAGAGATATAAAATTAGACAATACCGTTTATACCGATATAGTTTGATGTTGAGTTAATTTGTGTTTCGTAAAGTCCTGCTAGTGTTTGCTCCTCTCTCTCTCCCTCACCGCGCAGCTCCGCCTCTCCCTGTGCATCTGCACGCAGCAGTCTGCTCACAAAGTCTCTAACAAGATGGAGGGACTGCTGAAGACCTGCCTTGTAAAAAGACAACAGTGCAGTCAGTGTTTCCCACATATACACGGGCCCCCTAGGTATATTTGGTGACACATTGTAGCATTTTTCAGAGAAACGCAGTCATTACGTTTCAAGTCGTGACATGGTTGATATTTTAGAAGCACGGACCAGGTAAAGCGACATTGAACACAATAGTGCAGATATAATTTGTTAGCTACCACGTTGGTTTTGTTCTGAAAGGCTAACATGCGGCGTAGCTGCTGCTGTGAAAGGAATCGTGGGAGGAAAAGTTCCGAAGACAAGTTCTGTTTTTTTCACCGACTTTATATAACGTAGCCAACTACTGATGTAGAAAGTTACCAAGGAGTGACCGAAAAAGCCCCACCTCCCAAACCCAACTTAGCAGAAAATACCGAGATATATATATATATATCGGAGTTTTTCCCAACATTACCTGGATAGGAATTTTTGGTCCATATTGCCCAGCCCTAGTTTCAAGTCTTCTTCAATTTAGGATGATGTCCATTTTGTAAATTATGGTTGCATTTAAAATAAAATAGATGATATAACAGATTATGCTTTAGAGTGAGGACATCTTGTGATTGAAAACTTGCTACCACAACCACAGTCAGTCATTCAGAATACATTCAAATCCTAAAAATGTCTTGTTGAGCATTCAGTTTGAATAGAAGACACTCTAAAGTGTAATTTGTACTACTGTGTCAAATCGACGGCGTAGTCTCTGCATAGCCCCCTACCCTATGCCATAGCCTGATGCGCACCTCCTCAAAAATGTAACTACACGTCGAGTCGACGCGGACCATAAGCTCTGTGATTGGTCGGCTGGGTAGCCTCGCAATGCCTCCGAGCCGACAGGAAGTGCCCGTGCTTTGAAGTAACTTTTACTAGTGGTCAAAACAGCGGCTTTAACACGGTGGATCAATATATTCGACCGTCACTACCTGAGCAAAATGACTTGTTTCACTATCAGAATGTGATCCACTCAGTCGATAACATTTGAAAAGTCTACAACAGCTGCACGTATACAATTTTACCCCCATTCACGTTAGCGGAGCGCTAAACTGGAAGTTAGCCTGCTCGGCTGGCAAAAGTCAGCACAGTGGACACTGTAGTGCTACTGCTGACTAGTGTCTGGCGGTGTAATTGCAGATTGACGGACACAGCGACGCACAAGTATAAATGCCTGGCCTGCGTAGCCTACAGCGTGCCTACGCACGTAGACCATACGCAGGAGTATAAATCAAGCTTAAGGAGTCAGCTGTTAATTTTTTCTGGAAAGTACATTTTGTTTTGAGACTGTTTTTGGTGAGCCAATATTAACATCCAATTAATAGCACAGTTAACGTGAATTAAGGATGCACTTTACTCACCAAGCTAGCGCCACCCTCTTGTTCGAATATGGTCACTTGTGGTTCCAACAAACCAAAATGGCAACGGCCAAAATGATAAACTTAACGTTTTAAATTGGTAGTCCACAAACCACTGAGTGACGACATGGTGGTTATGTCCACTTCTTTCATACAGTCTATGGTGACAACATTTACATTTATTAATTTAGCTGACGCTTTTATCCAAAGCGACTTACAATTGCTATACATGTCAGAGGTCGCACGCCTCTGGAGCAACCAGGGGTTAAGTGTCTTACTCAGGGACACAATGGTGGATGGGTAACAGTGGGGAATTGAACCCGGGTCTCTCACACCAAAGGCATGTGTCTTATCCAAATGCATCTGGAACATCCCACCCCTCTTATCCCACCAGCGGCAACAAACGTTATTGCTTTTTACATTGTTTCAAAGGATAACTATTACCCTGAGGCATTAGCTGAACTTCCCCCTCCAAACAATGTCTTCACTTCCACTGGCATGTTCAGAATGCTGCCTGTCAGCCCGGATTTAACTCTGATCTGCTGATCTGGTGAATTGACAGAATTAGCATTAGCATTCATGAGGCATAAAGAATTATTGACCATTTTCAAATGAAAGTTGAGGTTGTGGGTTTAGGGCATGACTTCATTCTTTGACCCATCTTCATATCATAAAAGAGGACTAAGGCAATCCATTCGTCAAAGTACTGTTAAAATCATATCTCTCTTGACCTTGAGCTAATTTCATTACACAGTTCTTTTCTTGTCAAATGCCAACCAGCCCGGCATAAATCAAAGGGACCAGGAGTTTTGAAGCCTAGTTATTCTTGTGGCATCTCAAAAGTGATTTAACAGGACCTTGGGGAAATGTTTTGAAGCATCTCGGTTCTGTGATGAATTAACCAGAAATACTTTTTGATGCTAATTTCAAGTGTGTTCTCATTAATTCTGTTTCATCAGGATATTGCTGTTCCTTAAGAGAGACTTCAGAGGGTTGTGGTTCTAGAAAGCAAACCAGGGAACACTAAGCAACATGACTATTTACTGGATCTACACATCACTGTTAAGACTCAAGCACAAATTACCCTTTGAGAGCATGTGCTGTCATGAGAAATGTTTTCCACCTCTCAGCACTTCTCCATTTGTAATTAAGCTTTAAGTAATCTAACATAATACCAGTTTAGAACATACAAAATGCTATCATTGTTAAAAATACATTTGGACGTTTACTTTTTTCCTTTCTTTCAGTTGCAGGTTTGGGCAGTTAGGAAATGCTGCTTCCTGCAGGCCAGATCACAGACTGGCAGCTTATGTAAGACGACAATTAGACACACATATATACAACCTGAGCTCTAAACGTTAGCTCTGGTGTTGCTATGATTCACATTGGTATGTGGCAGACTACAGGCCAAAAGGACTGACAACCCTAGACTGCTCTCGTTTGGAACAGGTTAGCGGTGAGTGACACATTGGGAGCAGAAAATAGAGACGCAGTCACTCCATCTCTTGACTGAGGCCGTAAGTAATTTGTGAAGCCCCCGCCCTGCACCCAAGAAAACCATGTCCCACCCACGTGCAGTAAGCTAACAAATATGTTTGCAATTAAAACACAGTCTCGGTTACTACATAAATTCTAACCATGTGTTTTAAGCTCCCTGCCTTGTATTTTAACCGTCTCTTATAGCCTGGGCTGAAGCAATTTTGTGTAAAATATGGGAGAGTGAAATTTGAATCATTCCCTTTTATCAGTTTACTTGTTGGTTTTATATGCAAGGAGCTAATTTCAGTACATTTCATTCAGAAAATGCCTTGTCACATCTGTTTGAGGCACAATAAACATTAACTGGGTGAAAGTGTGGCTCTTGTCATTGTTGCACTCCTTGCCAGATATCACCGCTATTAAATCTGCCATAACAAAGTGTTCAACAATATTAAGTACACAGTTTTAGAACAAGGCGCCTGATTTCTCTCTGCCTATGTTTAAACTTTGACCTAGAAAAAAGGCTGAGCTGACAAAATCGGAGACAGACTGCTTTTACTAGAGTAAAATCAAGCAGCTGATTAATAGGAAGGAGCCAGGAGTAGGAAGGCGATGCTGTGAAGGCAAGCAGAACAGGAGTGATTTATTTAATGTTTTTTTTTTCTTGTCATGAGGGTAACAAAACAATTTTGTCTTTGTTTGGTCTGTGTTAGAGCCAGGTGGTGTTTATGATCAGCCTGGCACCTTTGCTCATAATTAAAACTACAAACAGAAATTGCTTGTGTTTAACAGCCCAGGGAGATGATCAAATTAAGGATGCAAAGAGCAACAGTGTAATGTTTTTTTTTTTTTTTTTGGTCTTGCACATCCTTTCTTCCTAGGGGTGGTGACCAATATGTGTTTGTGGTTATGTTTGGTAACAGGTGTTTTTATTAAGTGCTGACTATGAGAAATGTGTAACTCTCTTGAGCTATCACTTGGAGCCTGAATACTAAACTAAAGCTATAGTTTCCAATTTTATGAGTTTGGATTGTTTGTTTTTGTCGGCACGCAGAATGATGAATACACCATCCACCTGGGAACTCATCCTGATCGAGTTTTTAATACAACTCTGCTGCACTTACTGAGCTACCCTGCAGATCTGTAAGCCAATTGTCAGTCAACTCTGCATGAACATCTGTAAAACTTGATTTGTGACTTAGTTTATATGCACTGTCACAGCTGCCAGAACCTTATGATTCATACCTAGTTTGGAATTTAAAAAGTCCCCCTATGGGTTAATATTGGTATTTGATATAAATTGAGTATACTAAGCTTTTTACACAAAAATATTTTAGAGACTCTTCATTGTCCCTGCATTCATTAGACACTGTCTCTTAGTCAAAACTTTGGCCATCACCCTCCTCTTCTCTCTTTGGAGGTCAGTATGACTTTGCTATTATTCATTCTGAAAGGGAATTATATATTAACTATGGGCCGCGCTGCTTGGTGAGGCAATTCTAATGGTACAGCTCCCAATGGCTTGCTGTGAGATGGTGGCTAAGACAAATGACAGCTGGCCTATTTAATCAGTGCATAGCTAAGTGGTTCCACATTATTCCTTCTTGGCTCACCACTGAGACAAAGCTGGAACACTTCTACATCTTGTTTAAGTGTCGCTGTCTTTTGAAAGGTTGAGGTGAGAGGGGGGAAAAAATAGACCGATTGTGTTAAAGTTAACCTTGGATTTACACAGGTGAAAATTTTATTTATCTCTTAACTACTAATTAAAGTGGACTTCAGCCAGTTTGAGTCATTTGTAACAATTTTTTTTTACAAAGCTTGAATGTTTTAATCTTTTTCCAAACAAAATGTCGAACTGCTTCAGTGACAAAGAACAAGTAAATCCGGAGAGCGCTAAAAATGTAATGTTATGAATCAGAAATGAGTCAACATCCTGTGAAATCACCATTTGTTCCGTTTGTAAGGACTTTGTGTCCTCAATTTTGGTCTCAGATGTTTTTGTTTATACAGCAGGCTGGTTGGTGCTGACAAATGTTATCATTAGTATACAGACTACATGTTTTCTACAAGATTGTTTAGACCTGTAGTACTCTCAAGAGCAAACCTTTCCTTACCTTACTGCGTTACCAAAAAAAGGTGTCACTTCCTTTAGCTAAGCTATTAAAAGACTCATGGTTGCTCATTCACTTTTAAATGTGATTGTCTTTGTTGACAGCGGCGGAAAGTGACTCAGTTTTGATTTTGCAGAGCACATGTATGTGTGAGAGCGCATGGACCTCCTTGACAATTACAATGGGCAGTGATGTTCCTTGCTCTCAGTTTGTCAAAGGCAAGTGAGCCAGGAAGAGGAAAGCAGACACAACCACATACATCTGGTTTGATCATGTATGATGACCCTGTCTGTGTGAGTGACAGATGTGGGTTGGTCCTATTGCACGGCTACACAGGCAGGCAGTCTCCACTACCCTCAGTATTGATTGAGGACATGCCAAGCAGCTTGTGCATTGTCTAAAAAGAGTCCTGCTGCGCTGCTTTTGGTAGTGTGACAGATGGCTAACAGTGTGTAACACGTCAATGTGAAACAAAGGTCACTGATGTAGACGTTTGTTATTACATAATTTAGATTAGGCTGGATGAAAGGAATATATAAGAACCTTTCAGCTGTCATATTGTATCAGGCAGGCAGTTAATGTGGTTGTATAAAGTCGTTGCTTTGTATTAATAAACTTCAGCTTAGTTTAACATCTAAAGAGTTTCATCTAAAATTATCGTCACCACCAGACTTGAACCTTCTATGACAAAGTGACTACTGGCACAAATAATGTACTTACAAAGTCAGATAATGCCTTTATCAGGGTGGCATAGAAACATAATCGCTACAAAAAAACCAGAAATCTCCTCTGATTGAAAAACTCATATCTAGACAGTGTTTCCACAAGAAAATTGTATAGCAAAATTGTTAAGCCACCCCGATCCTGATGTATCTTGTCTCACGATCAGTTTAATTTTTAAATGCCTGACAAATAGCCACGCTAGAAATAATTGTTTTTGTTATGTGAAATAGTGCCTCTGCATTTTGCCCCTGACAGATAATATTACATTTCATAAGCGTATTAAATGATTATATTTGCAGAGGTGGTCTTGGTAGTAGGTGAAGTGACCCACCTCCACTATAAAACACTGCAGAAGGACCAGGTAGAATTGCCAGCAGTGAAATTACTTTGTGGAAACAATCTTTCCACAAAATTTCTGGACACAAAAACTAGAGGACAGAATTGGCATTGAATATAAGATTGTAAACTAAGTCTGTATTGAGTATTCTTAACTATGTCTAGTTGACCCCTCTGGCTGAGGCTTTATTCCATCAGAGTGATGAGCTTGCAGCTGAGCCGAGGATGTGTCAGACTGCCAGTGGGTGAGCTGACAGTGGATGACCTGTCTGTTTCTGTGGGTCAAGCATGGGCTAAAAGGACCTGCTCCTTGGGAAAACTCACTTCGCAAGTACCTCAGAAGACTGAGTCAATCGTAAGACTTATGTATGACTCGGGGTGTGTGCATAACTTAAAGACGAGTGCCAACAGCATTAACATGCAAGCTGTTATTAAAGTCCCATAACACGTTCTCTACTGAACATATTTATTTTGCCTAAGTAAACTTCCCCATAGTTATGTTTTCCAGTCATTATACTGTATTGGTGTTGAGTATTTGAATCCCAGATGCTGAGATTCATGCATAGCAGAAATCATAGGGCTCAACAACTCTGAGGCTATTCAGGTTATAAAAATGTCAACATTAATATCAGCTGCAGCCCATATTAATATTGCATTTGTCACCTTTAAAATGTCCCATGGGTTGTTTTGGGGACGTGTAATAGAGTTGTCAGTCATTGATTGTGGTCGCAGACGGGCTTGGGATTACCACGTGCAGCAAGAGACAGCCTTTTCAGTACAGCTGGCATTTGATGAAATGGCCCTTTGTGTATGTGTGTGTATCAGGATAAATACTTGATAAAGTCAGAGCCTTGCAGCTCAGATGTTGGTGGGCCCTGGAGGCAGTTTTAGGTTATAGTGAGTGGCAGCTCTACTCTGTGATCAACCTTTTAGGGATTTAGTTGAAGTTGTCTTACTACTGTATCTGACACCCCAGTCTCCTTTTTTGTTTTTAAAAAAGATGTCATAGATTGTGAAGACATGAAATTAAATTTCATCTGGCCATTGCGTTTCCTACCTGAACATTAAAATGAAAGCCCTATTGTGCTTGTGTATGTTGATACAACTATTCAAATAATTGATACACACATCCAGCTACCATTATTTTCATTATCAGTTAGTCTGCCGATTACTTCCTCAATTAATTTTGATCTACAAAATGTCAAAAAATAGTGGAAAATGTCCATTAGACTTTTCTAAAGCCTAAGGTGACCTCTTCAGATGTTTTGACCAAAACACAAAGGCATTCTGTTTATTATCACATAACGCAAAGAAAACAATAAGCAATGACTAAAATGATTGATTGATTATCAAAAGGGACTACAGATGTATAAGCTTATAGCTAACTCTGGTACAGCTAAGAAGCAAGGCCTGATAAAGGTTCAGTGTGTAGGTTTTAGTGGCATTCAGTGGTTAGAGTTGCAAATTGCAAACTGATTGCAACGAATGACACTCTCACCGCTCACCCCGGTGGCAGACACGCTGTCGGCTCCTGTGCGAAATAATACGTTGTGGTCCTCCATTTGTCCAAATTTCACATATCTTCTTATTTTAACAAACCAGACGTCCGCTGCTACTACCACTACTACTAGGCTACCTCTTGTCCTTCTTCCTTCTAATTCGTATGTATTCAACGTAGTGACGAAACACGCTCTGGAAAGTAGTTTGTCTATTTAGGCTACTGTAGAAACATGGCAGAGCAACATGGCAACTTCCATGTAAGTGGACCTGCGCCGTTGGCAGATAGAAATGGCTCATTCTAATGTAATAAACACATAATGGTTCGTTATGTAGGGTCTATAGAAACCACTGAGAATATAGTTATGTATATTATAGTGCATTTCTGCCAATAGATCCTCCTAAATATTACACACTGAACCTTTAAATGAAACTAAGTGTTTCATCTCCACTGAACTGGCAAGCAAATTTCGCAATAAAAAAAACCCGGATTAATTATTCTGTCGTGCAAGACTATTTTGAGCTTCATGCAGTTTGATACTGAAATGTATCACATTGAAAGAGTAATAATCACAAAGTACTGCAATTATCAATATTTCAATTCTATGAAAACTTATATGCTATATTTTGGTCTATTCTATATTTTATACTTTATATGGATCTTGATTCAGTCCCAGACATATGATAACTGAAGCAAGGTTTTTGCACATGTCTAAACTTGATCATCAGAACAGTAGAGCCATACTTTTGCACATTTCAGAAGTAATAGTAAAAATATCTCCCCCGCTATTGAAATCAAAAGTTCCACAGTCATTTGTGAAACCACAAGCACTACCTCTGAGCAGCCATGTAACCTATGAGATACTGAAAGTAAACAAATAAATAAGGCTCTGCAAACGCGGCAACAGAAGAACCTATCCCATAAATACATCATTAGATGCATACTGTTTGGTTTTGCAAATTGTTTCTGAGAGCTCACATCTGGCCTGTGCTATTCCAATTAAGTTGTTAAATGAAACAATTGATGGGGTAGTAAAGGTGATAATTTTGAAGAAACTGATTAGACGGTTCCCTTCATTGAAAAGAGATGGAATCAAGGCCCATTTGTACATTTTATGAGCCATCCAGCCAGCAAATAAATCAGCCATTAATTCGGTCAGATTCACACTAGTACCCACCTTTGGTACTGCAGTAAGCCCAAGGTCCACTTATCAAATGTACTATTTCAAAAGGCCAAATGATGATATTGTCTGCGTAGCTGGTACACCATATATATATATATATATATATATACTATTTCAAAAAGTACTTCTTTGCAATCAAAGGAAGAGCTGAGTGGTAGTTAATTTCAACAGCTTAGGATGTTAAGGCCAAATTAATTGTTGGAGCTTTTTTCCCCCCGGGTGACTAAACCAGTTGCCATGGGTGGTGAATGGGTTCAGTGGATTATACTGGAAGTTAATTGCCTTCATCTATTTCAGCAATTTAACACATTCTAGAGGTGTGCATGATCCAAAGTAGAGCAGGTATATATCGCTAATTATAAGACATATTTGTGTTAGTGTTGCAGTATGCGCTCTCTCTGCTCATTCGTCTTGCCTTTTGAATGTTCCTCGCTCTGCAAGAATGCCTGTCTGTGCTTTGAAGACAGTTTGACAGTTTGATGTTGGCAGTTAGTAGGAGTGGGTGACTGCAGGCAACCTTTCCTGACATTGTTACTGATCTTCCCGACCTCCTTTTCTGTAGGACATTTCAGAGTTTTGATACCACGCTGCTCCCTCATCACTGATGGTGTGATTTCTGTTTCATTAGAACACAACCTCAGCATTATGATTATAAATAACAGCATGAGGAACAGGTCCTAGGCATTACATGTTTTGTAGTCGGTTTTGCTGTTACTTGTAAGACCAGATGCTACACATACCACCTGATGAAGGTCAAGTACTGTTTCGTATGCTTGTCGTGAAGTCACATTTTTGGTGCCACCAAAGAATCAAAGTAAACTTGCTGAGTCAATTGCAGAGTTTCTTTAAATATTTGAAGGTAATTATGCACTCATTAGCATTTGTATCACAAGAGATGTAACACAGGGCAGGAAATAATTAGCTGCATCTTGCTGTGCAAAAGGCTAATCTGCGTGGATTCTGCCAATTTACTTCCCCGTGCTGTGTATTGGTGTTTGATGGAATAAATACAACCCTGTGATCTGTTCCCATAACAGAAGATGCAAGAGCTTACTATATTAATGTGGTTGAAAACATGTAGAAAAATGTAAATCTTGCCTACACCCGTGTCTTGAAAACTATTTTTAAGAAGTTATTTGCCTGTTGAATCGATGAGTCACACACAGTCTTTCAAAGTATTCTTTCTAAAGCTCATGAGATGTGTGTGCAAAGTGGAGACAGGTTTGCTTTGCAGAGCCAGTTCAGATACTCACGTCTCACGTTCCACCACAAATAACACCAGAGACCACAGTGTGTGAAGCTCTGTGTGAAAAGCTTTGCTCAGTGTTCTGTAATGAGCCAGGTTTTGCTCTCTCTCCATGCTGTATTGGGAAGATGATTTTCAATTAAAGGCTCTGTAGAGGCAATGGAAGCTGAGTTATCAGACTGCGTCAGATTGTACCCCGAGGCCTGTGTCTGAGTTGGGCGTATGGCAGGAAGTTCTGCCAAAAGGTATTACTGCTGTGGCATCTCGATCTGGCACGGTGTAGTTTCTCCACCTGCTCCTTGCTTCACCCAATTTTTCTTTTCATGCCCTAAACCCGCCCAATTCGTCTGCTATACACTATTACATTTTTACAGTGTTCTGTTTCTCTGTTTACCTTATCTTTTGTTTTTTTTATGAGGTATTGTTAATCTTCCTGTAGTCATGAAAAGCATCAGTATTTCCTTCTGGAAGGGCCCCATCTATTGTGATATAGTAATATCTCAAGGGGCATTTCCTGCTTGTTTCCAGTCAGAGGGAGGAGAAAACTAGTCTTGCTAGTGAGCGAGAGAGAGAACTGGGGCTTTCCTCTCTCCCAGCTCAGCTGTTGTCGTATTAATTTCAGGTCAATTACAATAGCATTATGTTCACTTTCCAACTGCAGATAAAGCTAAAACGCTTTTGTATATAATTGGTTTAAGAGGAAAAAGGATTGTGATTTTGTTGTTATTTCACAATCCCGGGTTCACTGTCAGCATTTGCCTCTAAATTAGAACCATCAGGCTTCCGTCTGAACGCCTAAACCTCTTATTAAACCCTATTAGAGAGGGACTTGAAATTAATTATCATGTTTCCCCCGCTATGTACGTCACTGACAAAGCTCTTTCTCCATTTGAGTGTTGCAAACATTCTGTATAGTTATTGTCCGCTTTAGCTGTGTTCGATGCTGCCAACTATAATAACAATGATATTGCAAAATCTCAGCCAAACCCCAGCTGACTACTTAGAGGCTTTTATTTCTTAACAGTGTTTGAAATGATCTTCATTTCTTAAGAGTAAAAAATAATTAAGGAAATGAGAATCATAATTTCCCAGTCCTTTAAAATATTGTTAGGCTCCCTTTAACAGTAAGATTCTGAATCACAGCCTGCAAGCCTACCTGAGTGCTCTTAGCATTATTAATAGATTGCTGATGCTTTAGTCTTCTCCTTCACTGTTGTGCTACAGGGAGTGTTATTGTGAACTGTGGGAGTTTACTCATACATTTGCGGCCAATTTCGGTGGCCGAACCTTCGGTGCATCCCTAATATGAAGTAACATTAAATATCTGCATTTCATTACTACCGACTTCTTTGGATTGTTACAGATACTTTGCATTAAAAGCACCAAGTAGTCACGCAGTGAGGAAAAATACATCTTTATCCAATTTGTTTTACAATCACATTGTATCACATTATCGTAATGAGGTGCCTAGAAATTCCCACCCTTGAGGTGATCATCGTGATGCATCGAGATACTGAAAAGGATTGTTTCAGTTAATATAGAAAACAAGATCAGATTAATTGATAATTAACATTGTTGATAGTTGCAGCCCTAGTTGGGATTATTGCTGAAACAACAAATCCATTAGTCAATTGACAAATGATTAATGATCTTCATTCTAAGTCATGTTTCAAGGTATAGTGACAATCACACAGTATTTTATAGTATAACCTGAAGCATGAAAGAAATTAAGTAGAAAAGTAAACTATTGTTTTTTGTGCTTTTTGTTTGACCTTTATAGTGTAGAGTTGACTGTAGAGAGATGATAGAAAATGAGGAGAGAGGGGGAATGACTTAGTCGTTTGTGGGGGTTTTTGTAAGCGTAATGTACAAAAGGTTCATCTGAATATAACACATCACTATTATCTCGGAATTGTAAGAAACAGAACATATCGAGAATTTAGATCTTTATGTAGAAGTCTTTAGCTCTTAAATAGTAAAGGTACCTTTTTGGAGGTTCGCTGTGGAGCCACTTTTGGATCCATGTTTTGTTTGTACATTGCAGACGTGTGAGGATGCACATGCACAAGAGAGACATTTTTTACATTCCTTACAATGTTTTAACAATATTCCATTGGTCAACAGGCAGCAGTAACTTGGCAAGAAATGCAGGGGTGAAGAAGATTTTATGCTAGTAAACATAGATGCAAACAATGCAGGATATAAAATCTTAATCTAAGTTGGCTTTACAAATGTCAAGGATGGAAATTGTTGTGGTTTCGGAGAGAACAGACCCAAATGCAACGCTTGGTAGTTTTCAAGAGAGGTTTATTAAAGGGGAAAAGGGAAGATGAGGGGCTGGAGGTGAAAAGGGGGAATGTGGGCACGGAGGACCGGGGAGCTGGCGGGGCTGGAGAGGTTCCGGCGAGGCGACCGAGGGAGAGCAGGAGGCAGAGGCGAGAGGGTATGCGGAGGCTGGCGGACAGGTGAGGAGCGTGGAGGGAAGCTGGGGGAGCGCCACGGAGGCGAGGTGAGGGGAAAAGGCAGGTAGGTGAACCCAGCTGACTGAACGGATGAAGGCGGTGAGTGGACCTGGCGGGGGGAAAACAGAAAAACAGACAAGGTTAGTTCCAAGAGACAAGTGGTCGGAGAACGAGGTATCAGAAAGAGCTTGAATGTTGAGGTGGCACCAGGACTGGAGCGACGACGATCAAGCGGGGATGGAGTGGAGAGCCGGGTTTGAAATACTGGTGAAGATGAGGCTGATGGCTGGCAGGTGTGGTGGGCGGAGGTGGAGGTTGATGAGACACAGGTGTGGATCATCAGCCGGGCTCCAGAGCGAGAGAGAGGGAGAGGGGAGGAGACGCAGGGAAAAAAACAGAATGCGAAACGAGGAAAATAAAAACAGGACACTCACAGTCAGCTGGGCTGCCACCACAACAGGAAATGAATCAGCACATTTGTTAGACCTCAAGGATACCCACAATTAGTTTTTTGTCAGTAACACTGAATGTAAACATAACATTTATTTGTTTACAAGATACTCCACATGGCACCTTGTTAAGTTATTTTTCATTTATTATAATGCGCAGATTTTATACTTGATTCAGATTTGATACAGTGCTTTTGAACCCTACTTCTTGCTTTCTTTAGTGTGCGTCAAAGTCAGTGGTAAGGGAGTCCTACAGAGGAGTTAAGAGTCCACAGACCGCGCAGATGCAGTAGAAACACCAGGTCCTCCCCCCCCCCACCCTGGCCTCCTGTTATTCTAACAGCACTTGGCAGATCCCTGAAGAATACCCGTCAGCTCTGAAGCAGAGCTCTCTGCAGCCAGCTCTGTCTCACCACCAGCAGGGCTCATCAGGAAAACACAGTAAACACCTGCAACAGCACCTCACTCAGCTCACATTTAACCCATACAAATGACTACACCAGGTTGACGTCAGCCAAGGGTATGTTTGTTTCGTATTTCAGTCATGTTCTCTAAAGGACCATTGCCTCAAAAGGCTCATTTAAAAACTATTTGCATGTAAATGTTGGACATGAAGCCAAATCGAACCAAGTATAGGAATGTAGAGTATTTAAAATCTTGCCCTTAAAATCAATGAGATAGTTGTGATATAGGTGGGAAATTTGTAGCATCTTCACTATTACATCACAATTACAGCACCAGTCTCAAAACACATATTCATGTGATATTTATATGATGGCTGGTCACTGGTCAGGCTATAAAGTTGAATTCAAACCTCTGTATACTGAGTTGAGGTGATGCTTCAAAATGAAGGCGCTCACTTTTGAATCTCATCCTTTAGATACATTAAATTTATATGGTCAAATGTAATGTAAATACAGTCACATGGTCTTATGCGCTTAAGTTTATAATAGTACTTGCAGATCTTGTCAGTCAGACATTTGGTCACTCAGTCTGGGTTAGTCATTACAGTCAGACATATCTTTTAGAGAATACAGAATGTGCTGTGTGTGTGTGTGTTTGTGTGTGTAACCCATCTTTGCTGACTCCTCCGTCTTGCCTTGGAGAACCATAGTGCAGCTGGAGTGTAATAATCATCCTCTATTCAGTGCTGCTGTCTAGAAAAGGGCGTTCTCAGTCTTCTGTGTGCTTATTGAACTCCTCCTCATTCAAGTTAAGCACTGTATTAAATTCATATTCCATGCTCAGTGTTACACAGTCACACAGTTCTTTCTCTTTTTCTCACGTGATTGCATGTCTTTTTTTTTTACTGTTTGTCTCATGTAGGTCTTTGTTTGCCTTCCCCAAACCAAGGCAGCACCAGTAAGCATGTTGGGATGATACAAGATCTTAATTAATTGTGTACCAAATAATCGGCACATATCATTCTTATTTTGAGATCAGGTGACATTTCATATTGACATATGTCAGTTTTGTCCCCATGAACCCACCATAGACTTGAGAATTGAAACTTCGCAGGATTAGCTACTGCCCTGCTCATACTGCTAACAGTACAGACAGGGTTGGTATGGACCACAAATTATTACATAACAGTAGGTTACAACCCATAGAGTTTGTAGTCCATTTTCCCCAGTGTTTCATATATTGTTGAGATCATAGTTTTAAGGGAAAGGTCAGTATCTCCATACAGTGTATTTCATTGATACTTGCAAACCAGTCGTCTATTGATGGCAGGTTTGCTTGCAGCAACTTCTGTGTGACGGCTTTCCTGCTCACAACCAAAGTACTGTATAAAGATATTCATTCTGGGACGTGAATTTGGCTGAGATTTTGGCCAGGTATAATGCGACAAAAGAGCAATCAACTGCTATTCCAAAAATGTTACTTTTTTTCTTTGGCATCCTACTGCCAGTATGAATGGAGAGAGCAGGCCCTTTCTGCAGAATTCTCGCCAGTTTGGTAGTCCTACCCTGACCATCGCAAATATTGATTCCAATCACCCTCAGGACCGATTCCCTTTCCCATTTCTGTTTGACATAGGCAGTAGAGTAATAGTGTTTGTAATCTATTGTATATTTATGATACAAGATGTTTGTTGTCTATAGTCTCATTAGTGAATATATTGACCGAGTTAGGTTCAGTATCGTACATTTGTTTGATTTCTTTGTGAAAATAATCTCTGATATGGAGATATCTGAAGAAATCTTTTTTTCTTCAAAGTTGTATGTATTTGAAAAGTGCTTTAACCACTAGCTATAATGCTGTAAGCTGTCAAGCAGACAGTTCACTGTTGTAGCTGAGTGGAGTCAGCCCCGCTCTACTGTGATTACTGTTGAGATCAGGTCTCCTAGGGGCTGCGGTGGAAAGTGCAAGTTCTGTACTTCTACTACTTCTGGACACAGGATTCTTGCTGATAAGTCTACTTTCTTCCACGCTGTCTTGTGTAATTTTGGAATTTGGGTGGGTTCTCTATCCTGGGCGATGTGAAACTCTTTCTTCTGTAAGTCATCTACAGCCTCTGATTGTAGATCTTCGGTCCGCTGTCCAGAAACACCTTAAGCCTGACTGGTGGCGGGGTCTGAAACCGCACACCTCTTTCCATGAGTACTCTTCTTATTCCGGCATACTCCTCTGCTTTTCCTCACTCCTCTTTTGTCTAAAAAGACAAAAATCTTTTTCTTTTTCAGCACGGTGGACAGAACCTGGTCTTTGGTTTTGTACTCCAGAGGTAGGGCTGAACGATTTGGGGAAAAAATCTATTTTCTTATTTTTTAAGTTAATCCACGTCAAGCAACATAGAGCAGATGAACCAGGCAGGAAGTCAGACAGAGAACGGCATAGACTGTGCATCAGCAATAAACACAGTTAAAACAGATAGAAAAAGAAACTATTTAACTATGTAGCCAACTTAAACATGGTAGAAGCACAAAAATCAAGAACAACTGAACAAGTCAGCATAATCAGGCAGGCAAAACGCTCTTATTCTGAAATGCTCCATGTAGCTGTGCAGAAAGCAGAACAAAACTGGTTCACAGAGAGCTGTTATCCGTTGTTGAAGCACACAAAATGACTAATGCTCAAAGAGGCGCATATTGATTACAAATCCCAAAATGTGTACAATTTGAAAATTTCAGATTTTGGTGACTTCAGTGGTAGTATCAAAACAAGAGGCTGGCAGATGCCCTTACATGCGCGTTGACTCCCGCTGTAGAAGTTGAGCTTGGACTCCTTTTACTCTGGCCAGGCAGATTGCTGCAGAAATGCGATGTCGTGCCTGGACAGGCCCCTCAACGTCATCTACCTGATGCTAGACATAGCAGGATTTTCTGCCTCTTTGGCTCCTCAAAAGCCCAGCCCAAGCATACTGAGAGCTGGCTCATGCTCTCTGCCTTTTCCTCCTGAAGAATCCTCTTGTCTGGGATTTCCTGGCTAGCTCTCTCAGTGGGCTTACATCCCATGGGGGCCTCGGTCTCTTTCCAATGAACATTTTCTATGCACTTCTTTTTCCTCCATTTTTTTTCTCCACCATTTCCTTCATCAGCATAGTGTAATGATATGTTATACTCTGCGTGGATTAGTGCAGCTTATTAGGGAGCCCAAAGTGTAGAATTACAATCAGTCCAGTGTTTAGATGAGGACGCTTATAATTGTGGAGAGGGCGTAGATGTGCGTTGGCTAAGTGGACAGGTCTGTAATCTGATTCCTCGCGCGTTTCCTCTGTTGATAATGTTCTCGGAGTTTGCACAGCCTTATGCATGAGGTTATGTATGGTAATGAGCCCCCTGCAAATGATGCTACTGTTTATCACGTTTCCAGAAAATAATTTGCATGCCGTTCTCCAGGGAGAATATGGTCCACTTCCTCTCCGTCTTCTTCCTCTGATGGGTTTTCTCTCCCTCACTGCTTCCAAATACTCTTGGGTATGCAAATACAGGTTTATGAGTAATCAGAGCTGTCATTCATCCCCCCACGTGACAAGAATCACTTTAGTTCCTGTGTTAAATTGCACCATCATTGCCCCGCATGTCAGGGTTGTGTTTGATGGTTGTGATTTACTCAGCATCTTCCCAGGGTGTTGTTTGTGTTCATTTTGTGAGTGCACCTCTTGCCCAGTAAGAATCTCCCTGGTTCTCTGAGCTCTCATTTGTTTGAAATGAGACCTAGTCTCATTGGCTGTGATCAAAGGGGCAGTTTTTCATTTTCAGATGAAATATGATGCTATATGTCTCTGTCAGAGCTGTTTGTTTGGGATGTTTGTGATCCCTTTTAGCACCTGCCGTTGAGATAACATGCTGAATCAGCTGGACCTGTGACCCAGTTCCAAACAAACACACAGATGCAGCAGTTGATGGCTTTACAGGCCTTTCTGCTACTTTTAATGATGGTTTAATTGAGCGCACCCCGCTGTACAGTGACTAGGCTGCTCTCTGATGGCTGCACACAGATTAATCCCACCTCCCTTTTGATTGTTTTGTTGCTTTCTCCCCCGTAGGTACCTTTTGTATCCCAGCGTGGAACCACTGAATTCATTTCCTGGGGTCTTTGTTCCATTGTCAACCCATGGCTCGTGTTCTGGTGGATTCGCTGGGCTCATTGGATTGTTCTGGGGATCGCAAAGTGCATTGTGGACATGCACGTGTATGTGCACATACACTTTGATAACAAAACAACACAAGGCTGAATGAAACAGGCTACACATGGCATTTCATGCCCTCCATCCTCTAAATGGTGAAGTGATTGGCTGCCTGACTTATGCTATACATGCTAAACTTCAGATACAGACTGTCAGAGGCTGAACTCTGTGGTGGTATTTAGCTTAGAACCCACCCCCTCCCCACCCAAGTCAGTGTCTGTGAGTGACTTAGCCACTGCCATGTCTTCCTATTTGTGTTTTGCACATGTTGTCATTATTATTGACACATTTTCTTTTGCCAATACAAAACAAAAATGTTTTGATAACTCAATTATACAGTCTTACAAGATTTTTTGACCTCTTCTGTAGCTGACACATACTGTACTGCTAATTGGAACTTTAATCATAGCAGCCTTTTGTAACTGTGATGTGACATTAGTCAATATTTTATTCTTTAATGTTCAGTTAGTTATATAATAATAATAATAATAATAATATAATAATTTCTTTCAGAAGAATAATTAATAATAGACCTGGGACTTGCCAAAAATATTTTAATTTCTACATTTCTCTGACCTGTACACACAAAGTAGAACTTAAAAAACAGCAACTTAGAGAACAGCGGACTTACTTTCAGATGATCTGTGACAGGAAAGACTCCCGTGTGGGAGTAGAATACAGAAAATTATTTCACCCCAGTAGCAAAAGCGACAAAAACAGAAATACTTTGTTCTAGATAATTGTCCACCCTAACAACTTAGCTAAATAGTAACAAAAAAAAGCATTACAGCTTTCTATCCGATATGGTAATGGAATATAATCAGCTCCTCTGATGGCAGGTGATTGTGGGAGAA
The DNA here is from genome assembly GCF_021292245.1 of Micropterus dolomieu. NCBI lineage: Eukaryota > Metazoa > Chordata > Actinopteri > Centrarchiformes > Centrarchidae > Micropterus > Micropterus dolomieu. The sequence continues at coordinate 18,268,585 of NC_060163.1, forward strand.
AAGGGTTGATCCACTTAATGTGCCATCAGCATGCTGGGAAGGCTCCAGTGCCTGCGGTGAGGGTCTTTTTTAATTAAGCCATCATTCACCTCTGGAAACCTCTGTTGAAGCGGCCCTGCATGCATTCCCTCAGCAGGACGTGCGCATACACACATTGACACACTTGTGTCATTTCTCCCTGCAGGTGTCCCCTCAACACAGCCACCTGTCATGCTGTCAGTGTATAGATGGTTGTGTATAGATTTTGTGTTGTATGTGGGCCGTTGTAGAATTTCTCAAAGACAGGTGTCGGTCATGGCTGGTTTGACAGCGGCATGTTGTTAATCTCTCACTAAATGAGAGAACAAGCGTCACTAGTCAGGATTTTATTGTTGTGACATGACCTTGGCATGTTGATGGAGCTTGGACAAAAGATGTGAGAAGCTGTATGTGTTGCCTGTTGAATCTGTGGCACCAGAGAGAATAGCCTGCATAGTACTGATAGATCTACATCTATCTTTTGCCAAGGAGATTTATATTTTTTGCCCTACTTGTTTTTGTTTTTTTGTTTGTTTGCTAGTAGGATATCACAAATACTTGTTAAGAGATCTGCTTAAATGTGGCCCAAGGAATAAGTAATTTGTTTTTGGAGAAGATCCAGGAATGTTTTGAAGGTTTTTATAATTCTGCAACAGAGAGACTTTTTAGCATTCTTTCTATGGAACTGCAAAAATGCATTCTGTGTGTCATATTTATCCATATTTGTCCCATTATATTATTGACTATTTACATTCATCCTTGTGTATTTGGATTTAACATTGTCTCAAAAACAAAAGATTTTAGCCTTTGGTTTACTTTGTAGTTGTAAATTTTGTTTCATTACGCTTAAAAGAATTATTACACTGTGGATGCCAACACACTTTTCCTTTTGGCAACATAATTTAACTTGCCAGAACATGTTGGTGATTCACCAACCAATTTTTGGATTCCTGTTCATTTAGCATACAAAAAAATGTGCTTTTGTAGTGTTGACTTGAAAACCAAACAAGCATCTTCATGTCACCTGTTTGTTTCATCTGAGAACACCTAAGGAAATGTAGGAATACTGCAATATTTTATTATCTCTTTGTCTACATCCTGTAATTCAGAGCAAATCTGTTTTGCTTCGGCATTACTGTTGTTTTGGCATTCTCCATCATTATTGGTTTCTTTTCTGTGGGTGGTAGAAATGTATTGATATTACAGCTTTGATGGTACCAGGTCCAACCATCACTGTGTCAGACTGTGTGGGTGGACATCCTGTGGATGTGTGATGCCTCTACTACTCATTGCAATGGCACACAATTAGCGCCACAAGGGAGCCAAAATCTTTATTGCCTTTTTTCATCCTCCTGTAATATCTCCTCCTCTTATATTGTCCTCTCTCATCTTTCTCCAGCAATCTATAACTACGATGCCCGGGGAGAGGAGGAGCTGTCGCTGCAGATTGGAGACACAGTGCACATACTTGAGACATATGAAGGTGAGAACAGGCTTACTGATGACACATATGATCAGAGCTGACACGCCATTGTCGGACATTATTTTCCTGTCATCACTAGGACCTCTTTCGTTTTGTCAAATGTTTTTGTTCAATAAGATAATATATTAGCAATAACAGTTATAATAGTGTGTCCCTGTAAATGCAGGCGGCAGCAACCCCACACTCTACACGTTGTTTTATCATTTATTCAGGAAGGCGGGTTATATTCACAGTGTTATTTTCAACCTTAATGTTTTTCTTTATTATAAATTGTTTTAATAGAGCAGTTAACTATGTTAAAAAGTTAATGTTACTGAGTTTTATTTTTATTCTTCTTGTTACTGTGTATGGGAAAAGCAACTTGCATTAAACATAATTCTTTTCTCCATTAGACTGGTACAGAGGGCATAGGCTGAGGAGAAAATCCAAAAAGGTGAGTGGCCAGTAAACGAGGATTTAAACACTCATATCTGAGAGGACCAGTTTTTCAGCTGTTAAACTTCTGTCCCAGTTGTACCATAATGTGGTGTTCATTGTGATCTCTTCCTCTTCTAGGGCATATTTCCTGCTTGCTATATACACCTGAAAGAGGCCACAGTCGAGGGCAGTGGGTTAGTACTATTCCACTTCTGCTTTTTAATGAAGAAGATTGCTTCTACTTTTGTGCATTTTATGTAAGATGATTTAATTATATTATTATGTATTAGGATAATGATTATCAGTAGTTTGGCTAAAGATGCATTGAGCGGATTACAGCAACAAAATTCAAATAGGAAATTTGTCCTCCCAACTTCTTTTCTGACCTACTGAGAAACTTGTTGGCTAGATAAAATGCAAGTTGTATGTAGACAGCCTCTGAGGTTGTTTCAGTGGAAAGATCTGCGCTTGATATGATGTGACATGTGTGTTTGTTGTTGCATAACTTGTGGCACTGTTTTGTTTTGATCTGTCTTCTTTGATTTCACTTGCACACCACAAAAAAAAATAAACCCTAAACTTCCTTGAAGTCCTTGAAATCAACTGAGAACCTTTATGACTAATCAAAGCATTGACATTAAAATTAATTTTTGTAGCATAACAGGCAACACATTTAATACTGACAGTGTTTCAGTGTGGAGAAGAAAGGACACAGTATCACTATATCAAATTTGTTCGCTCACTTCAGGCAAAAGGAGACGGTCATTCCCACTGAGCTGCCGCTGGTTCAGGAGGTTACCACCACACTACGGGAGTGGGCTACAATATGGAGGGACTTATATGTGGTAAACAAGCCTCCCCTAAGTGGAAAAACACACACACACACACACCTATACACACGTCCATGTCAGATATGATCTTTTGGGGGATAATGCAATTTATGGTTGTTAGAGGGCAAAGAAACAGGTCAGTAGGCTTTTTAGTGGCTTAGTACAGCTATATCACTCTTGACCTCTGTGTTGTCATGTATTTAAATGTTACAGTTTATGTATTTTAACCCTTTTGTATTTTGTTTTATTGTTATTATTTGCAGTAATGAGTATGATTTTGTTATTTAAGTACATTTGTTTAGTGTTCTTTTCTGCATATCTTAACAGATTTAAAACTGAAAATTCAGTATTGGTCATGTTTTTTGTTTTTTTGGTTAAGTTTTTCTTTTCACAAAATATTTTGTTGAAGTTGGCCCAAGGTAATTCCACCTGCTCTTAACAATTAAGAACTTTGTTGACTTACTCTATCCTGTACCTGCTGCTAATGACATGTCTGACCTGCCAAACTAAACAAGTCCTCTTACCAGTTACAGTTAAGACACAAGAACACTTGGACGCTCCAAATTTCTCTTTCTAAGCTGTACATGTCTATTTCCAAAGGGGGACAAGCGTGAGATGTTCAACTCTGTTCGTGACATGATCTACGACCTCATTGAATGGCGTTCCCAAATCCTGTCTGGCACCCTACCGCAGGACGAGCTCACTGAGCTCAAACAGAAAGTCACCTCCAAGATAGACTACGGCAACAAGTGAGGGTCTGGTCTTCAGAGGCTTTTAGCCTTGTCCTTCCTTGCACATAGCGTGTATCCCTTTTATCATCCATATCTATCCGGTAAAATGACTCTTGTTGGAATAGGTCAGCAGTGTCAGTCAATAGAAAATGACAGGTCATCACTTAACTTGAGGACAAACTGGAAGGATTTAGCTTTAGCCAACCATACTGTATTCCATCATGAAATGACAGGTCTTGCTGTGTCTGCAGTGGGCCCAGAAAATCAGTTGAAAATGAAAATTATGAAGCTCCATTCTCCTCCTGTGATGAAACTTTAAACCTTTCACCAGGTAGAAAAATGGCTTTTGCCCCTGCCGAAGTAGGGAGTGATGAGCTGATGAAATGCATTGACTGCATGCTGGCAGCATGCAGTTGTCTGCTCTGACTCTCTCCACAGAGGAAAGAGTTGAACAAAATAGGGAAGCTTTGAAAGAAAACGGTGGAGCTGAGGGAATATTATGTGGGGAGAAAATGAGGCAAATGGAGTGGCAGCGTACAGTTACAGGAGCATCTCAAAAAATTTGAATATCGTGGAAAAGTTCATTTGAACTTCACTGAACCAGAGAGATTAAAGGCTTAGGAAACCTTTGCAGGTGTTATGAGTTAATTAGCTGATTAGAGCTCTTCTCAGGTCAACATTTCTATATTATAAATTCTTTATTCTAAAATTCTATTTTTGATTTCCATGAGCTGTAAGCTGTGATCATCTAGATTAAACCAAAAAAAAAATCTTGCAATATTTCACTTTATGTGTAATGAATCTAGAATAAATGAAAGTTTCACTTTTTGAATTATGGGGAAAAATGAACTCTTCCATGACATTCTAATTTCTTGAGATACACCTGTAATGTGTGCTTTCCCCTTCTACCACACATTCACAATATTTACCATAACTGTCCCCCATTTATATGCGAGGTACTTGGATCTCGATCTGGTGGTCAGAGACAATGATGGAAATATACTCGACCCAGAGCTCACCAGCACCGTCAGCCTATTCAGAGCACACGAGGCGGCCTCCAAACAAATTGAGGACCGGATTCAAGAGGAAAAGGTAAAGACAGAGAGCACCTTATCCTTAAACTATTTTTCATGTGCAGCTAAACTCTGGTCTATATCCAGATAGTATGTCAAAAAAGCATGTTAATGTGAATGAATATCGTAAACGGTGCAATCTTAATGTAGAGACTTCTTGATATTGTTGTTTCTGGCTTACTGAATCTCAGTCAAACAGGTGCAGGCACAGCGTTTGCATAAGGACAAAAAAGCACTGCAGATTAGAAGAGTTGTAAGTGCTCTTCATACAAGATGTTTGTGATGAACCCTTATTCGTCTTCATTGGAGACGTATATCCTCCACTGTAGTGTCTGCTCCATTCCTATGCACAATAATACCAAACAATTTTATCCACGCTAGTAGTGTGAATTGGGTAATGCTCTAACTTTTCATTTATTCATCATCAGAAATCAAAAACAAAAGTTTATTTTCCAATACTTTTGGTTAATGTCTAAATACCTGCAATGCTACATGACATCAGCTGTACATTGTATTTAGTGTTAATTTGAGATTGGGAAGCATTCTAACTTGCTAAACCTTGATGGTGAACATGGTGCACACTATATGTGCTAAACATCAGCATGTTAACATTGTCACTGTAAGTATGTTAAATCAATGCTGTGCCTGAGAAGAGTCTCAAAGAGCCACTAACATGGCTGTAGTCTTGTTTTGAAAGTGTTACATTATGGTAAAACTTAAATTAAAATCCGAGTCCCAATTAGGGGCCTATCCCTGTCCCTTTTACTGTCTGGGTGTGGCTAACACAGATCTTGATAAGACGCCGGGTCTGGTTTTTATAGAAGTTCTCTGGATTTATAAAACCTCTTTAAGCTCACCAGTTTTCCCGCATGAAATAGTTGCTTAGATCGTGCATACATATATAAATGTTAAAATTTATGTTAATATAGACATGCTAAACATTGTTAGATCGGTTAGATTCTCCAAAATTCATTTCTTTAAGTCATTTTACGGAGACCATGAGTGCCACTGTATATTTCTTAAAGATTTACCAACATTGAAGCTATCAAAGTCAGAATATGTGTCCATCAATCATCAATTATTTATATTGCTTTAAGGGTCCACCGATCAAAATAATAAAAATGTATTTTCATAAACACAATCCAAGTTGAAATTACATAATTAATAAAGCAGCACTCATTTAAATTTGGTAGTTTATATGTGACAATATTCCCACTGCTTCCAAAACTGAGAATGAAGATTTGATTAAACCATTTACATGGTTGCACAAACTATCCAGAGAGTGTTGCTGTCAAGTAGCACCTGTCTAGTAACAATGGCACAGGGAATAAGAATATTAAACAAATGGACAAGTTGCATTTCAAGGTAAGATAAATTCTAGAAAATACACAGCACCGCTGTAGTTCAACCTAAAATGGAGTTTTGGCATTTACACACCTTAAGTATAGAAGTGGGAAAAATAAGACCACTCCTGGTACACAGAGATGTTTGACGGCTTCTTCAAGTCACAAACCAGATTCCCTGTCTATTTTACTTGCCGTATCAGTGGCATCTCTCACCTGAATGTCAGTTGACAGTATGTAGTAGAGACAGACGGTAAGTGCCCTGCAGTTATGTGGTCTCATCTTACATGACCTTTTCATTCAGAGGTCTTTATTGCATATGCATGGGCAATAGGAAAGTGTCCAGGTCAATGTGATAAATATTAATGATGTGGCCCCGGCATCTTTTTTGAAGGGCGTCCAGTGAATCACACAATCAGTTCACTTTTTACTGCAGATTCAGTTCTAGAGATCAAGCAAATGTAAAGGATTTTATTCCAGTGTGGAATATATTATAATGATGGATTTATAGACATTGTTAAATCTTTGTTTTTAACTTGTTAAATTTTCAGAAAGACACATAGGCACAGTGGTTGACATTCAATAATCCAGTGTGCAGTTGTTAACCAAACCTATGTACAATACCTGTTTCTTCATAAGCTGATATTGTACCAGGGATCCTTGGATCTTCTCCTGGGCTGACTGTTCAAACTACACAGGCCTGAGATCTACCTGCCTGTGACAGAAAGCTACGGAAGAATGCCCAATATTGAATGCAATACCTCTGTTTTCCTCCGACAGTCTCAGAAGCAGAATATTGATCTGACTAGGCAAGCAAAGTTTGCCTCCACACCAGCATTTGCCCTCTTTGTGACTCTAAAGAATGTGGTGTGTAAGATCGGTGAGGATGCAGAGGTACTCATGTCACTCTATGACCCAGTGGACTCCAAGTTCATCAGGTAAACCCATGGGTGCAAATTCACTTTCTTTCTTTCTTTCTCATACTTGTGCCTTGAACAGCAGTCAGAAATAGAAACAGCATTGAAATACCTATTCTGTACAGCCATGTTCTTCAGTATTAGACTGTAGCTCATAGCAATGGTAACAACTCACAGTCAAATATTGTTGATGTTTCTAAATCGAGTGATGATGAGTTTAGATGTGTCCTTCACAGACACAAGATGGAAACAAATGCCCTTTATCTACCAGGTAATATGTCTAAATGGCCTGTGCTGTTTGAGACTACATACTGTCCACTACCAGAAAGTACAAAACACTGACTGACTGACGCTCACCCACAGACATGCGCACACACACATAATGCAAAAATGTGTCCAGAAAAAGTGCAGCCTGCTTCCCAGGGATTTGCTATTGTTTTAGAATTGTGACAGCAAATGATCAAGTATAGCAGCTCAGATGTGGAATGTTTCTTTTATCCAACATCAGTCATGCATTTTGTTTCCCAAGCGGTTCGGTGTCTGGATTAACATTCAAGCTTCCACAGCTTTGAAGTAAACTATAGTTAATGCAGCTCAACTGATTGCCTTAACTCACTGTATCATAGCAGCATAAAAAACTGCTGAGAACACAGATTCATGTTTTTTTTTCTGTCATCTCTCACTCAAAGTGAAAACTACCTGGTGAAATGGTCAAGTTCAGGTCTGGTGAAAGACATTGACCAGCTTCATAATCTGCGCGCAGTGTTCACGGTGAGTGTGTTTTCCTTGTATGTGTGTCTGTGTGTGAATTTGCTCGTCTGTGGTAGTCCACTATTTATTCAGCCATGTTATGAGGTATGTGGAAGCCTGTTTGTGGAGCCTGTATTTGTTAAGCTCTCTCAGAAAGAGGCTGGCTCGCTGTATGTATTTACCAAGGCAGTCACCTCTATCTAATGTAAGCTCAAGGGTGGAAGGGTCAGCATGCACCCACTGGGAGTGCTTTGCTAGTTTTGGAAGGTATTGGCAACAGGAAATGAATCTGTAGATGCAATCATAGGTCCAAGGCAACATCATTAGCAACTTTTTCTCTGTTACCTCCTTAGGACTTAGGCAGTGAAGATCTGAAGAGAGAGAAGATCAGCTTTGTGTGTCAGATTGTCAGAGTGGGGCGCATGGAGCTACGAGACAACAATACCAAGAAGTTGACATCAGGGCTAAGAAGACCCTTCGGAGTGGCAGGTAAAACAGACTACACAGAGACTGATTGATAACCTGCTGCCTGTTCCAAAAAGAGCTGCAAGTTATGAATTGTAATACTAAAGTCAGAGGCTAGCCTTTAAGAACACTGATTATCGCCCCAGCTCTGCTTCAGTATCCTCGTGTGCCTTGAGAACAGATTCCTTGTTTTGTCTTACAGTCAGTCAGTATTGTGCCAAAGTCTTTGTCCAGATGAGTAAATACATTTGGCTGAAATTCATAGATATCCAGCTAAAATAGAAGGCAGAATTAGAGTTTGAATTATCTCCTGTTGGCAAGCTGCCAGATATATTGTAAACTAATTAGATTGGAGTTTTGCCCACAATTCTCCAAGAAAATGATGCCCCTCTTTCAGTGTCTTTTTCCCAGTGCCACTTAAAGAGAAGGTAAATGACAGCCTGATTTATGAAGGCTTATCTTTAGTCATCATCATCACTGCTGCGGTATACAGCATGATGGAGAGCCTGATTTTTGATACGCAGTTATAAAGGGCTTCATATGGTTGACCTCTGGCCTGTAGGGTAATTGAGTTGTCACACTAGTACCGGCCATTTGCTTCCGTCTCTCATTAACTTCAGTTTGAATCCATTCAAAAGTGTTTTTCCTGTTTTGATGTCCGGTGTCTGGTTTACGTTTGTTCAAATTCGACCTATGAATTTGCATGCTCGGCAAATAGCAAATGATGTCTTGATGCGTTGTGTGTTTGGAAATTTGAAGCTTGATTCATTATACTAGTGGCATAACATTTCCTATTTAGATTATATTAAATCATCAAGCTACTAACTGCAGCTTTGCTCTTATAGACAATTTAGTGTAAAATTGCTCAATCTTTATTTTTTTTGCCTACCTCAGAACTACATCACATCCTTTTTCGGTTCAGATGTTTGGAAGGCAAACGTGACTATTTAAGGCCCTGTTCTGTACACTGCTGTAACAGTTGTTTGAACATGTAAAGAAATTTAAAGAATAATTTTACTCACAACACAAGACTGAAAAGTAGTGTTTTGCTGCCATCTCTGGTTGAAGGTGTCAACTTTGGTTAACCTCTGACCACACCCAACCACAGTAGAGCTGAAACGATTAATCGATTAGTTGTCAACTGTTAAATTATTACAACTATTTTCATAATCGATTAATTGCTTTGAGCCATTTTTTAAGAATATAAGTAAAAATTATCTGATTCCATCTTCTCAAAAGTGAAAATTCTTTGCTCCTCACTGACAGTGAACTGAATATCTTTGGGTTGTGAACAAAACAACACATTCGGGGTACGTCACCTTGGGCTTTGGGAAACACTGATCTACATATTTCACAATTTTCTGACATTTTATGGACCAAACAACTAGTCAATTAATTGTGAAAATGATCAACACATTAATTGACAGTAAAATTAATTGTTAGTTGCAGCCCTAAACCATAGCCGTAAGTGTGCTCTGTTGCACCTGTAACCACACCCAACAATGATGTCACAGGGTCCTGGAGTGCACCTGTACATCACTGCAGTAAGGTGAAAAGTTAAACCACTGGTTTATGTTGGCACAAGCAAGACTTTCAATATGTTAAGTTACTCTGAAAGCTGATATTCCATCCTCACTTTTGAACATTAAAAATTATTTTAAGTCCTCTACTTTTTGTGGGTCACAGAAAACAGAGTTGACTTGATTTCACTTGAGGTAGGCAGGCATAAACCATGCTTTTTTTCTTTCATAGGCAATGTATGTGCCTTAATTAGTGCTCACTGATAAAGAGCCAACATTGGCTGCTTTCACCCCTTGCTGTGGCATTACCACGCAGATATCTGTATCTCTTGCACAACCATGCTATACTCTGCAGACCTGAGAACATTTTAACCCTCTTTCCTTGTTTTTCCACAGTAATGGATGTCACTGACATCATAACGGGCAAAATGGACGATGAGGACAAGCAGCACTTTATTCCATTCCAGCCGTAAGTGGATTGTTCGGCAGCAAAAAATAAATTACATTCGCTTAAGGGTGCATAGAGTTCCTTTAAGCTTGGGATAATGTAATGTAGCTGATATAGTTCTGCTCTTACACTTATTTGCATTATTTTGAGTATGTACAGTATGTTGAAGACACGGCAGTTGTATTTAAAAAAAAGAAGAAAAAAAAGTCTTGAATCCTTGACACTGGATTAGCGGGGGTTTTAAGACAGTAGCGCTCCCCTATTCCCTGCTGACTCAATTAAGGCAATCTTATTAACTGCTGCCATTCTCGTAGGACTGCGTACAGAGCCAGAGTAACCTTTTCCTTAACGTGATTTCCTGCATAATTGGAAATGCTTCAGATTCAGGCAGTTTAGCTGGCAGATCACCTCACTTAACAGTTTTATCTGTGAGCATAAATCATGGAAATTAGAGCCTTTCAGTGTAAAGAGAAGAACAGGATCTACAAGGGGTTATTTATGTCCATGTGTGAATATTTGCCACTGGGTTTTAACTGATGTCGTTTTGAAATAGCAGTTCCACAACCCATTACTGAATGTGTTTTCATGGTCAGCAGAGACAGGAAGTGAAGGAGCCATTTAAAGAAGGTTTGACATAGTGATGCTATTTGGATAGACTCCTGGCATCCAAACAGAAATGGAAATGGCTTTCAGAAGGAACTACATAGATTGAAATCTTAGTTGTTTATGTTTTTCCCAAACACTCTTTCATAATAAGTCTGAGACCGACTTGACCTCATCCCTGGCATGTTGGCTGGAATCAAACCAACTTGCATTTAGATAATGAATCTAAATCTGGTGCTATAAAAATATGATGCAAATTCATCCAAAAATTGTATTATTGCAACTTTGAGGGAAAAGCTGCCATGCTCCTGTTGTTCAACACTGTTTTGTCCCATGAATGTACAAAGGAATGCTGTCCCTTATTCTACTTCCTTGCTTGGATGGGTTTTTGATTCAAGGTTGGAGGCACTCAAGACATTCTGATTGACAGAAATCCTTTACTGACTCCACCTTGCTGACATCACCACTGCCTTCTCTGCCATGCTCTTCTTCTTCTGCTTGTTTAAAGTCCTCTGTAGTGCAGACACCATCCCTGCCCACCACACACATTTCTCTCACAGCTGCCATGTGTTCTCTCCCGGATCGCATCTGCTACTTTTTTATGCTCTGTATGTCACTTGTCTCAATCAGTCGGATTCTGTCTACACTGAAAGCCATATGGAGTACAAAACATTTCTTATTTTAGTTTGCTTTCTCATTAAAGCAAATTGGGAATGTGTGTTACAGATTAGGAATAGTCTGGGGTATACAGCTTTAGGTGTTAAGTTGCCTCCTTTGACTACATTTCAAGACGGACCATAGGCAGGTCAAGCTTCCCACTGCTACAGTGGCGCTATAGGCTGACTGGGCATCATTTCCTAAACGATGATTTCTCTGTGTTTCTTTCATTATCCATCCTGCCTCACTGTTAACTGCTAACAAGCGGCTTTGTGTCTGTCACGGTATTCGCATCACTCTTCGGTGTCTCTCTCTTTTTCTCTCCGTCTCTCCTTCATCCCACTCCCCTCCTCACAACCCTCACTTTGTGGGTCTTCTGCCCCGCTCCTCCTCCTCTTTTTCCGCCCATCTCTTCTTCTCTGTGGTGTTCGCCTGTTGTGTGCATACTGCAGGCTAGCGTTGGATGACGCCATTCGCCACAAGCAGCTGAACATCTCACGTTTTTCACCCAGGGTGGCAGGGGAGAACGACTTCCTCCAGACAGTCATCAACAAAGTTATCACCGCCAAAGAGGTCAATCACAAGGGTCAAGGTACAGTGCAAGATTCAGACATACGATCCAAGACGAAGGAGAACACTCACCACACTACTTTTTATCAATAAAATGTGTGTTATACTAAGTCAGGACCTGATGAAAAGCCAACCTGGATGGAGTGTGTGCTGTAATGTTTATGAAGATTCTTAGTCTGTTAGGTCAATATCCAACTTGGCTTTATGTTGGATTCTTGTAGACATCTCCTCTGATGGTTAAATGGCATTGGAGTTGGTTGACATTAAAGAAAAGAGGGGGAAGCCACACACTATGCTATAAATCAGTGTTTTGGCACATTTTGCCCTTTTCAGGAAACTGAGGAATGCAATATCTGCCAAAATGTTAATAGAATAAAAAAATACAAGTTTGCATCAGATTTTTAGAGTGTGTAGCCTCCACCTCCTCTCTTTCACATCCACTGTACACTTGCATCTTAGCGAACTGTTGTCTTTTTCTTTCAAACTACATTGCAGATGTTGAGACTGTTCATCTTGCTAATAAGAACATAATTCTTTGTCAAGTGCTCACACTATAAAGCACTTCTCATACTATAAATAGATGCCCTCACTACCATGACTACAGGATCTAAGTAATCCAGCTTTTAATTAAGCTGGCAAGTTTTCTGCAAGGACTAGATCTTATCAGTGATTTGACATCTGTGGTTAGAAGAAGAACATTAGCCAACTAAGGGATTTGTGCTGGGAGGGTGGAAACAACATGACAGTCTCCATGGTATTGTCATGCCCTATGAAGATGTACTTGGATAAATGTCAGGTCTGCTCCAGCCCACACTGGGAAGCACAGTGAAGCACTGAGAGCAGCTGCTTCGGTCACGCTCGCATATCAAAAGGCTTCCAGCTTGGCGAGTGAGAGATGTGTCACTCATAACAATATGGGGCCTGTAAAGTGAAAATGAGTAAAGCTTCAGGGTTCACAAGCACCAGTCATTTTGGTGGCGTGTGGAGAGGTGCACTATGGGATGACTGCTTTAATTGGATGCCTTGTTTTCATTTTCAGTCTTGTTCAGAAGTATGTATCTATGCTGCTTGGTTTTGAAATATTAAGAGTGACTGTGGTTACAGAGCTGATTATGGCACACCATGCAATGTCTGCAGAAAATACACTTTCTCTCCCAACCAGGAGAAAATCAGAACAGCTACTGGTGTTAAATTGTTAGGAAATATGACCTCTGAAGGCCCTTTGTTTCAAAATTATTCAGAGCCGCAGAGTTTCAATTATTCAAGTCTAGGAATTACTGCACAATTTAAATATTCCATCATAAATGTCTCTTATTCTCATTTAAAAACAAGGAGTGCCTAAAGAAGAAGTCTGGGGCATTGGGGACATGATCATGAATTTTGCAGCTGGAGATATTTTTAAATTTTTTGCCCCCATATTTTCCCATTAGGAAGTAGCATTTTTTATTTGAGCCAAAGTCTGTGTGAGTTTTATTGCAATTACAGTAATGATATATGATATGTTTAGACTGATAAGAACCACAATAGTCCTGCACAAAGGAGATACAACGTGCTCATACATTATATGGGTGGTATGGTAGATGTCAAACAGCCATCAGCCATCTGGGCTAAACACACTAATTAAATATTTAATTATGTGAATTTTTATTCTTTGTCACAATAACATTTCTCTTTGATGTCACCATATAGAAATTTACTAGTCTTTCTCATTCCAGTTATTCATACTATACTGCACTTTTAGCTGACACACACACACACACACACACACGTGTTTTTGTTTAGTATGTTTTCCTAATCACATCCCTGAGGGTAGCTTGAATTTAGTATCTTTCCCTAGAGCTGTTAGATGTCACTGACCGCAGAAAGCACATGAAGAATTCTTCTTAGTTTTTTCCTGGGGCAGTTTCTCACGCTGTGTTCTCCTGACATTATCTTTGTCCCTCCTGTCTTTCCCCTGACCACCTTCATCAGGCCTGTGGGTGACTCTGAAGCTGCTTCCTGGAGACATACATCAGATAAGAAAAGACTTCCCTCACCTGGTGGACCGATCAACAGCTGTGGCTCGCAAGATGGGCTTTCCTGAGATCATCATGCCAGGTTGAGTGTTTTATGCTTCATCATGGCTGTCTGGCTGCCTCTGAAAGTTTCCTTTATAAATTTGATTGGCTGAATTCATTCTGAAAGTGAGTTAGATCTACTGTTTTAGAAAATGTGAGTGAGGGAGAAAAGAACATGCCATACTTCATTAAGGTTTGATTTAGACATTAGTCATGTAATGGACTGAAGTCAGCCATAAAGTGTAAGGTGCCAAATAATCACTTATCCACCTGAAATGTAATTAGTTATGCAGCACTATTCACTTACTGTCCATTACTTACTGTAATGATTGAATGTAGAACATGAGTTATACAAAGACTGTGAAAAGGTAGGATTTCCTCACATCTGACATGTTTGATTCCTAAAGGTGATGTGCGAAACGACATCTACGTGACGCTAGTTCAGGGGGATTTTGACAAGGGGAGCAAGACCACTCCCAAAAATGTCGAGGTGACCATGTCTGTTTATGACGAGGACGGCAAGAAACTGGAGGTACGACTGAGGAATGTTATCTTACTTCATTGGTATTTTTCCAGGGTTCAGCTCATTCTCAGCATTCAGGACACAAGTGCTATAGCCAGTCGGACTTTGAGACAGTCTGTGATTTAGTGGGCTTTCTTTAATCTCACACAGCTCAGCACGTTGCTTAACTGACCAGGACTTTTCTAAAGCAGTGTGATACACAGCACAGGCCAGACTGTACGTCTGTGCTACCTGTCAAAAATGACAGAATGTAATATTGGTACTCTGTTCGTTGATGGACTAGCCTAAAATTTGGCTCACCACTGCAGGAATCAACCTTTATCATTGTCGAGTCAGTTACAGACCTGAGCATGCGGACAGGCAATATGGGCATCATAGTTCGGAAGTTGCAAGTAATGACATATGGGAAATTAGCATTTCCCCTCTGGTATATTTACATTTGCTAATGACGTTAGAAGGATTATTTTCTCCCTTGTCTATTTGTTTGTTAGCAAGCTGTCTCAAAATGTTGCAAATTTATTTGAATGAAATTTGCTGCTCCAAGCACAGAGAGCAGTTAATTATATTTTGGTGGTGGACAGCAATTAACTATTTTAATTTCTGTCATACCTGTTGTAGCCATGTGAGACAGTTTGACATCCAGATTCATAGCTTAACACCATTAAGTGCATTGAATTTCACTAGAAAATCAAACCAGAAAGTCATAAACAATTAAACATAAATCATTATGGTGGCTGCCAGTTTGCAAATTAGAGAATGTTTAATGGACTTTTGCTTTTGAGTGCTTTCCACTTTTTAAATCATGTGCCTAATACGTCTAATGTCCTAATAAATCTTTTGTTTCACCCTTTCTCTGATGTTTAATTATTGTCACCCCCCACTTGACTTTAGCTCTTGTTCTACAGAGACCAACAGGTAATGGGGGATATGAGAGCTTTAGAGCATTTGGACATATGTGGGAAGAACTGGGGCAGGAGGTGTGTGTCTGGAAGTATATGCTCAGGTGTCTATGAATGTTCAGTTTTTATGTTGTTGTTGTTGAGACTTTTGAGTTAACTCTGCTGTGTGTGTTTTTTTTTTGGCCACAGTTTGTAGTGATCGTATTAGTTTGCATTATGTTAAGGTATACCTAAAATTTTGTTGCAAGGCTACTGTAATAAATTCCACAACTTTCTATAGGTTTTAATGCTATTATGCCCACACAGTATGCTTGTGTACTTGGAGTGAGAATGGAAGTTACAAGGACTGATAATGGAGGAGACATTTGAGATGACAGATCCCTGGTAATGGGGAGGCCTCCTGCAAACAGCGAATCAGAAGAGAGCGCTATTACCCTTGGCTTCCTCAATTATACACATTAGTCATAGAATGAGAGGCTGCATCAGTGATTTGGCCCAGCAGGCAGAGGACGTGTAAGAATCAGTGGTGATGGTACTGTAAATGCAGTTCTGAAGTAGCAAAAAGTAGCAGTGATGATCTTGACTTCTGTCATATGGTACAGTATCTGGCTATACAGACAACGCTTGGTTGTCTCATTGCTCGGCGAGCAGTTTTTGATACTCAGGGGTTAAAAGCAATTCAGTTAGTACAATCCGGCAGCTTCAATGCGCAGCCCTACTCAGTCAGTGTCGGTGGAACATTTAACTGTGTATATGTGTTCAAGGCTGTTTGAGGCTTTGGGCTGTAATAGTTAAGAATCAGTGATAGCAGTCGACAGTGATCAAGTGACAGGGATCACATCTATTGGTTCATGGCCATGTTGTCCTTGGAGCTCCCTTCAACATCCTGTCTTGCAACTTTTCACAGAAATGCTCAGTCTCATCTGTTCGGGTCTACAGGGATCAGTGTTAATTGGTTAAATTATCCCTATTCCTCTTCCTTCCTGGATTTTAATTGGCTGAAAGGAAATTCTGTTTCTGAGATGAGAGACACTGTCACTTCCCATCTGTCACTATAGTGTCTGAGGCAGTTTCATTGTGATCTTAGAAAAAAAAGTTTTGTTTTCATCAAGCCATTTATGTAAATAGAAGAAATAAGCCTCCATACACTAGGCACTTGAAAATGACAACATGTAATTTCTCACATTGAGGTGAGTTTTATAGTAGGTTTACTTTGCAAGGTTTGTTTTTGTGGCTTTCTCTCGATGTCTCTGTCTCAGCCTTCTTATTCTCTCCATTTTATCTGTCCTTTCTCTTTCTGCCTCTCTGGTCTCTTTCTGCCTCTGGATCTTGTCATCCTTCCCTTGTCTCAAAGAGGATTCTTGATGTTGTGCAGTGAGAGGCTGGACAGTGGGTTCTTTTCACCTTGACATATTAGCACACCCCCACAAACCCCTCTCACCTGAGGCTAGACCTAAGCTACTTTCCCCTCTTCCTCTCTCCCTCTCTCCAAAATCTGAAGCTGTCATGAAACCTGGCCACTTAGTGAAGGGGCAGAGTTGCTAGAGCTAGCACCTGCCCCCCAGATCTGCTCAGCGTGGCTGGGGGAGACGGGGTCTGTTATTCCTCATAATTGCTGGTTGTCAGAAGCCATTACTGTTGGAATATTTTAGCAGCGCTGCACTAGCAGGCCAGGGAGTCAGCTGGAGTAGTGGGAGGAGGTGGGCTGGCTGAGCACAGATTGATAGAAAACAAGGCATGTGTGCCATACGCTGTCACTCCTTCCCTCGTGCCAAATCCCCCCGTGGGTGTGTAGTATTTTACATACACACCCTTGACCTGTTGTAGAAACTCAGGAGACCCACTAGGAAGATCAATTTACATTGCAGGATCCATGAGCACCAGCTGGTCCGCTTTCCTGCACCTGACTTCCCTCCACTTTCCGCTGCATGGGAGCTACTGCCCCGCCTTCTTAAATAATGAATTACTAATTTATTTCTTATTTCCACAGTGCTGTCATGAGATTGGCAGCCAACAGGCAGGTGCTCATGCATAAAGTGAATCCAGACTTTTAACGGCTATTCTTCTAGATTTAGCCTTTCTGCCCTAGGGACTGCATTTTATAAGTGCTAGTCAATTTTCCACATGCTGTGAGTGAGCTAAAGTTTTGATGGAGCGACAATGAGCAATCAACCATCGTGATTTTGTCACTTTGAATGAACCTACGGCTATGCAAGTATAACCAGATTACTAGTGGTTTTGTTCGATAACTTGATCTGTGTGTTTCTTTCTCTTCATCTAGAATGTGATCTTCCCTGGAGCTGGAGATGAGGGCATCAATGAGTACAAGTCGGTCATCTACTACCAAGTAAAGCAGCCACGCTGGTTTGAAACAATAAAGGTTTGTCTCTCTCTTTACTTCCATGTCCTTTCTATTTCATCTTTGTTATCCTAAGTAATATTGTTGTCATTATTTTCCACCTTGACTGCAGTACCACCCTTGGATATAATTATTAAATCCATTATTTATTAAAACACAGATTTCCATTGCCAGTAATTTGTTGAACGAGGACTGTGGTGTCTGGTGAATATTCACCCATGAAGCTATGAAGCATAGAAAGATAGTGATGAATATTAAACCATACAGTTGATTAAATGGTTAATGTGGTGGCAACAGAAATATCTACATGTGTGCCATTTACTACAAATCACATGTACAACACAAGTTGTTTTAATTCATTTCTACACAGTATGAAAA
Organism: Micropterus dolomieu; assembly: GCF_021292245.1. Classification (NCBI taxonomy): domain Eukaryota; kingdom Metazoa; phylum Chordata; class Actinopteri; order Centrarchiformes; family Centrarchidae; genus Micropterus; species Micropterus dolomieu. Next base: position 18,286,626 of record NC_060163.1, read on the forward strand.
TCTAGAATTTAGGGCTCATTCTGCTCCTGGTATGTCCCTAAAAATTGCTTTGTGAGTGTTTGTTCATGGGTGTAGATGTCTCACATGGTCCCTTTCTGTCCCTTATCTCAGGTTGCTATTCCTATTGAAGATGTGAACCGGAGCCACTTGCGGTTCACCTTCCGCCACCGCTCATCGCAGGACTGTGAGTACAAATGTCAGCGAGTGAATAATCAGTTATGCCGATGACCATCTGCACAATTGGCTGCTAATCTATCCACCGCAAAAATAATGGAAGATATCCAATCCAAGCAGATGTGTTGCACAGTGATAAATACTTTGAAGCTCACCCTTTGTCACATTAATCAGAGGCATTAGTCTGCCCCTGCACAAAGCAGCATCATGGAGTGGCTTGTCAGAGACTACAGCTGGGATATGAAAAATGCCTGAGGGGAGTCATTTGTTTATTGGGACCAGTGTCTAGCTGAATGCAGCCAGTGTTGTATGTCCTTCTGTTTTTTAACATCCTTTTTAATTGTGTGGGTGTAGAGGGCAGGGAAGCCTGGTACTGGCAACCTTGCCATCCCATCTGCCTGCCACATGGTGAGGCCATCCCTTCAGCAGCAGGAGTGCTGCAGGGAAAAGGGTTTTGGAGGGGTAATGGCAGCCATGACAGGTGTATTTGTATTAAACAATCAACTCATAAGGAAGGCAAAGCAAAATTGGGAGGATATCAGTGCGGTATACCTTTTCCCTAGTAAAGTAAACTGCTGTCATCCTCCAGTTCCAAAATGCCTCAGCTCTGTTTGCTTCTCACCTGCATACAGGTGGTTTGGAGGAAATGGCCCTGTTTCAGAGCTCAGTGCTGGCTTATAATCCACTTGGAGAGCCTTCTTGTCATGCTTGGCACCTTGCTTCAGCAGTTAATGCTGTTACGAGGCATGCCTTTGAAACTCTGTGACTTGCTGTTATCTTGCTGTAACGATTGCTTTAGAAACTGGCTCACCTCAAGTGACTGTGGGACTGCAGGGGCCTGCTGATGCTGCCAAACTTTAACTTGTCACTGACAATGGAGAGATGTTGAAAAGGTGTAACGTCTTTCTTAGATGGATTTGTGCGTGGTGTATTCCTTGTATTTCCCTGTCAGTGAGTGTGTTTACACTAGTATCCCACTATAGAGACACCTGGTCCTTCATATCCCTGTACACGTGGATCTAACTCTGTCCAAGTTTCTGATTGTCTGCATCTGTGCAAACATATCTCTTCGTCGTCTAGCCACTTTCTGTTGTTTCTGCACTGACTAAGTAACCTTAGTAGTTGAGGATGAACCCACTTTGATGTCTGGCTGCCTGCAAACACTGTAGAAGCTATTGCATTTACCACTCTGGTCTGTATCTAGCGTCTCCATTTCATCACCAGTAATAGAAGTAAAGAGTAGTCAATTTATGCAATTTATCCTTCCTGTTTGCCAGACTTTCATCTCATTGTGGAAATGATTGTCAAAACCGAAACAATGCTTAATGTACATTTCTGAAACTAGGATGTTTACATGTGCAAACACATGACAGGGGTACTCCAAACCCTGACCATACCAAACATACTAGTATGTAATAATAATCAGTTACTCAGTGATATCAATCCTTGTAAGGCAGAATACCGATATGTCACAGTAGCTTAAAATATAATGTCAACATTCTACTGGCAAAGATATTTTCTGGGAAAACAGGGAAATACTTAACCTCTCTACATAAAAAGAGTTTTTGGAAAAATAGCAGAGTATAGGTGGTCTCTCAGATGAAGTCCTTTCAGTTGTCTGCCTCTGCCATCATCCGCTTGTGTCCTTCCAGCTTCTTCCACTGCTCCTAGCCAGTACTGAACTTTCAGTAGAAACACAGAGTGACAGGGCTACTCATCAAGGCCACTACTAGAGCTCATGTGCTCAGTATCTCACCCCCCTGGTTCAGAATCAGGCCAGCTTTCACACAGTGCATCAGACTACCACTCTAACATTGTCAGGCCTCATCAGACTGATGGCTGCTATCACAGATGCCGCCGTGGCTGTAAGAGATCCCCGCCATCTTTTCACTTCTGTTTCATCTGTCATTATGCCACTACCTGGTGAATGGGGTAGAGGGTAGGCTTTAAAATGTGGCACATTACACTAAGCATTAATCTAAAGTGACAGCCCACCTTAGAGGTGGAAGTCTGCACAACTTCCACACAAACTTAACTTTGAATGGCTCAAAAAAGTAGCAATGTCCTGAAAGTGACCTTTTCCCCCAAATGCGGCATTTTGAGCCCACTGCTCTTCTTAGGAGGTTTAAGGTTTTCTCAACTGGATGGCATACATACAGTGTTTTCCCTCTCAAGCCAGACCTGCAATTATTCACCGGCGAGGCTGCAGGCAGCAAACCAATGAGTGGATTTATGCATAGAGAATGCGGAAGATTCTTTGATGAATCATGTCTCCCTGCACGTAAATTTGAGCTTGTTAATCCACAATGATGATATATGTGGCCCCATCCAAACACTTGGTTACAGGACAAAGACATAACTCTTGCTTGTTTATGCAGCGCTTCCCCACAACACCCCCAAACACAAATGCACATACACACAAGCAATGAGGTCTTTTCTCCACCCTAGTGCGATTTATACAAACTGTTCACAGCTGCAGCACTGAGGTCAACTGCAACTGCTTATTCATATGCTAACAGGAAGTGGACACAAGATATTTTAATCCAAACTATGTTGCTTGAATATCATTAAAATATTTTATTTTAAAAAGTGGATTATTCCTTTCTTTTAAAATAAGCAAATCCGATTTTTAAACAGTCAAATCACGAATTACACATCTATGTTATAATTAAATCAATATTCAGATGCTGGATATATCAGCTTGTAATTAACTATTTCTTCACTTACCACTTGCTTTATACCAGGGGCGTTTCCAGGCTCTTGAAACATTGGGGGCTTAGAAATCTTTTGATGTTTTAACCCTCCCACCCTACATTACTGCCTACCAAACAGTAAATTATATGTTTAGCCTACATTTATTATGAATTTTATAATTACTATTGATAATAATTAACACTGATAATATTAAATTGGGGGGTCTGGGGATTCTCCCCCTGAAAAGTTTGGGCTTTAAACACTTAATTTTCTGCATTCTGGTGAATTTCTTTGCACCAAATTATTGATGAAATGTCTCAGGTGACAACTCAAAAATAAGAAGAATATAGTTTAATATAATGCAGTAAGGCTGTTAGATATGTTTCTCCTGTAGATCAACTTTTCTCATTTAATTTAATCCCAGCTGAGTCTACATACATACAGGCATGCCTGAAGTAGCCTAAAGTCTTTTCAAATGTGCATATGGCATCTTTTCACCTCAGTGATAAATTAGCTTAATTAATCTGAATTCAGTTAAGAATTATTTATTGATGAAATATTCTATCTATATATATATATATATATATATAGTTATTTTGGCGAATTATTATTTTTTGGGCCCACAACTCAAGAAACAGCTCCAGCAGAGGGGGAGGGAGTGGGCGCTGTAAGAGATATGATTGGGCCAGCCCAGTATAGGCCTATGCTTTATGGGCCGATCGTTGGCCCATTTTTAAAAATCAGTTAGGCCTATATAAATAAGTAACTTGACTTGTAGCCTACCCGATGAGACGAGCGCACTGCTTTTCATCAGAGGAAAAAACTGAAAACACTTGTGATCAGACAGAAATATCACCACAATTCCACACAAATGTTCACTCCAGCACCTCTGATAAAGTGCAGATCACATCCGCTTTAGAGGGAATGAAGCATCCTAGAGCAGAGAGACAGTCAAACAGAGCGGTGTCTCTGAGCGAGTGGGAGAGAGACAGCAGGACACAGAGCGATAGGTGTCTGTGTCACGGTCAGGTGTGTCATGATATTCTCTCACTACTTTGCGGCGACTGTTAACCGTTTGTGTAGCAAAGACATTGACTAGACATTGACCAACATTACAATTTAGCTAGGGACAATTCAGAAGTCGCGGATAGGCCCTGAAGCTGTGAGCAATACGAGCTGTCTGTCTGTGTCTCTCTCTCTCTGTCCTCTTGTGCTCCCTCTAAACGCTGGCAGGCTAGTAACGGTGGGGGGTCACGTTACCTGAACTTTAAACAAAATGTAACAATATTATTGCGAGTAGCCTACGCTCTTTGAAGACCTGCGAGACAGGCTGCATCATGAAGATTATTGCATATTAACATTTTTGTTGCTGTTGTTGCATTACATTCGGGGCTACAGTCAAAACAAAAATGACCAGCCGCGGATGATCTCTACATTAATTCATACCCATGTATAATTGTTCTTAATACAGTAGATGTAGAATAAAGTTTGTCTGCTTCAGTTAATGGAAAAAAAACAGTTATACAGATAAAGTCACAGCTTTAATATAGGATTCAAGGGAAAAGTACTTTCATGTGTCAACTCGAGCTGACTTAAGGCCTGTAGTGCTGAGATTAAAATTTTTATTTGACTACCTTGTTAAGCCATGCCACATGTTTTACTGCAATGGAGCCTGTCTATAACAGCTCTCATATTGTCTTTGATATCCTGATGATGCACATTATCAATTTAAAGACACACTTTATATAAGATTTGGTCCTTTTAGTTTGCAAATATACACAGAAAGCTAGCAAAAGTGGGAAAGTAAAATATGTATGAAGACACACTCAATCTCAAATGTAAATAACAACATCATCTCCCATCTGGCTGTTTCCTGTCTTCCTCTTGATTTTTTCCCCCCTCTTCCCTCAGCCAAAGACAAATCAGAGAAGATATTTGCCCTGTCCTTTGTGAAGTTGATGAGGTATGATGGGACGACTCTGAGGGACGGCGAGCATGATCTCATTGTGTACAAGGTAAATGTGAAATGTCCCACAACATAGTTAGCAGGCAGGTTGTGGTGTTCTGGTATGTTTGTTGTTATCGGCTGCCTACCTGCTGGGTGGGCTCGAGCTCCTTTTGACATGAGGTAGAAAAATTGGCATGTCCTATTAGTAGCTGCCATAATAATAGTTTCACTGGCTTCTATGGAGCATTGTGTAGTTAAAGTGTGTGTGTGTGTGTAGGTATGTATTAACCCCCACAGTGAAATGAAATTAATTTCCAATTAAAATCCCTTGTATAATGATCCATTTGCATTACAGTGCCCATTTATGTTAATTAAAAAGTTGATGTGGGAAAGATTGCCCAATTAGATTTTTCTTTCTTGTCATTCAGTCAAGGTTGCTGTTTGGCAAAGAGTTTTGTTATTACTCTCACATGCAACAACTGGCTTAAAAACGTCATTGAAAAAAACTGGTTAAGTGATATTATATATATTATATATTATAAGGAAAATGCATCGTAAAACACAGTAATAGCAAATACCACTTCATTACAACATAAAATGCAGATAAGGATTTAAATAATTTTGCAAAGGTTAAAAAGCTCCCTGACCTACCTCAGTTGTAAATTGTAAATTTTCTGATTAAATGATGAACTGAGTCTTATCCTGGAAAACCAGGCAGAAGCGAAGAAGCTGGAGGACTCATCTCTGTACCTGAACCTACCTGCTACAAAGCTGGAGATGGAGGAGAAGGGCTACTCCTCTACTGGCAAAAGCACCCAGAACATGGGTAACTGTACCATCAGCAAGGACTCCTTCCAGATCGCCACCCTGGTCTGCTCCACCAAGCTTACACAGAATGGTAACAGCTTCTATACTTCAATTAGCTTTTGTATCTTTTCCCATTCTATTGTATTTCACCTTTTTATCTACAAAGTTCTTCTGGAAGCCGGAAAGCTTCTACGGAGATACAAATGTCTTTGGAAACCTACACAGAGAAGTGTCTTTTGAGTAACTGTGGGTCACAGGGGCTTACTTTTCACTACAGTTACTGCTTCAAGTGATCTTCTAGGAGAACACAGGAAACTAATTTCTTCTTCAAGGCATTGATACTTTTGCCCATCTTGACCCAACCATTTATACTGATAAATCCAAATTCTTTCACGTTTTCACAGATGTAATAGTTTGTTTATACTGCCACCAGGATAAAACAGTTTTCTTTACATTGTGGTTGACTAAATGTGACACTGCTCCCTATTGGACACTACCCCAAATCTTTACAAGTAGAAAGAAACACACACCCGAACGTGTCCTAACATGTATAGACCTGTATGTGCAGCTCAGAGAAGCATTAATTCTAGCAGCAAGCATGCTCACATTCTCTTGTAAAAAGAGCTCTCACTAAAGAAAAATATATTTTTCAATGTCTTTTAGCCAAGTACAACCAGGATTTTGAAATCGGCTTTGTGCCATAGCCTCTGACTTACAAAAACTGTAGATTATCCATCTACAGTAACCATATATCACTTAAAGTGACTTCACTCCTTCCACCTGGTCTTTACACATGTCCACATTTGCCCTCGCTTAAGGCTTTTCCTTCCTCCTTACTTCTTCTAACCTACTTTCTCTTCCTCAGCTCCCTTCTATCAGTCACTCTCAGTTAGTAGATTTCCGTCCATCTCTGCTGAATGGATGACAGCTCTGCTCTGTTTACTGCTGTCAATTTGGCGGAGTATTTTTTATTTTATTTACCAGGGTTCTGAGAAGATCTACACTTATTAAGCAAAGGAAATCCCCAACTCTGCCTTGTGGCTGATGGATTAAGGATTTTGACCTCATGTGTTCACCCAGCCTTTATACATGTTTATAAATGCCAACAGACATTGGAAATACCACCATGTCCAAAAGGGTTTATTGTAGTCTGTGTTCATAAAACTGTGGTTGGCTCAGTGTGGATTATGTGAGAAGTTGGTCGACTGTGTGAGTGATCAAATGCTGCTAGCTCTGATTTCACTGTTACTCCAAACAGAACCATCCTTAACGTCTGCTTTGCTTTCCTCGGCGCGTGATGCATTGTGCTTCTTTGTTTTTGTTGGTATGCAGGAGTGAGTCACCATTTTAATTGGTGCCAAAATAAAAGCTTCCTCCTTTTGGCCACAGCCTGAAAGAGTGAGAATGAAGAAGGGACAGATTCACTGCAGGCTAACTTCGACTGGAATGAAAATTAATTGTTTTACTTGCCCAAAGCAACAGCCAGTTTGAATAAGGAGTGCATCATGCCCTTATGTTTTTATTCATGATAACGCAAAGATAATTTTAAATAGTCAAGCAGGGCCAGGGTGGAAGGAAATGCTTAGAGTGAATGGTTGAAGCAAATTAATGATGTGTGGGGTCCAGCACTTTGCAGTCTTTTTGCAGTATCAGGACACTTACTGAATAATTCTTGTATATGCCTGCTAAAAAAGCACTACTAACCTGTTTTACATTCTTTTGGTGCTAAATGTGATATAATGAAATTTTAAATCCTTATTTCAGGTATAGGAAGTAAAATAGAGCCATAGAAGATCTGCCATCCTGGTCTATTAAAAAAAAAAAAAAAAAAAACTCTACAGGGTGACATTGCTTTAACAAACTCAATGGGGTAAGAAAGACTGCAATCAGACAGGTTGTAAACACGCCAACAGTTTAACCAGATGTTCCAAAACACTTCATTTGGAGGTAAAGCTGAAAGGGAGAACTGGAAATGTTGACCGTTCACCTTTGTTTTCTTGTCCAAATAAGTTTGGCCAACCTGGTGGTTTGTTTGAAACCTGTGTGATCAGCAACGTTGCTGCATTCCTATTATTAAAACTTTGAAAATAAGACCTAATTAAACTGGAAAGCCAAGGCACTGGATTTCATCCATGGCATCATATAAATGGACCTAATTGTTCCATCAGTAAACAGATGCGCTGCGTTGTTGGTTTGCTAATGTGAATATAATGGACATATCATCTGAGGTTACAGACCCCAGATGATGTGCCTTGCGTGTCTCCACTCACATTACAGGACTGTTGGAGTTGCAAATGTTTTATGGCTCTTGCACTTAGGGCAGCACCTTTTTTGTATAATTGAAAAAACACAGGGTTGTTAATGGTAGTGGATTTTCCCCTAACATTGACTTTAAAGAAGACCAACAGCTCTCTTTCTGGTTCGATCTTCGGTAGAAATATTCTCTCTACCAGCCGTCATACTAATGCGGAGGCCATGTGTGACCTTGTGGTAAATCTTTGCTGTCTAACAAGGACCTGCAAGAGAGAAAAAGTAGATTTTTCATTGTTGCTCTCCTAGATGTGGCCCTGACAACCTGCACAATAAATATCCATAAAGCCTCAGTAATGAGGTCACTGTGGACCCCAGAAAAATGTTGTTGTCAAAGTTCTGCTGCATATATTGTGTGAAAGAGGGGGGCGTTGCTTGTTGTTACAGTAATGTTCCCTTAGAGGGTTATTAAGTTTAGCCTGCAGTATAAGTTGTCATTTAAATACAGTCGTGTGTGCCCTCCTACTCTGCTCAGTGGGTGGTGATGTCAGTGGATGAGCAGCCTCAATTACAGAAGCAGAACCAGCCCACACTGATTATATTAGATAGAGATGTAATGTTCATAGCTCAAACCCATGTCTAAATGGTAGATGTACAGTATATAAGATACAAGAAGAAATCAATCAGCACCATTCTCCTTATTTGTCCACCTTGCTTTCCTTTCTACACTTTCCCTTTTTCCCTGTGTGAGAGAGATGGGCAGCAGTGTGTGTCCTGATATTTATCTGGCACTTTGTGGTGGTAATTTGCAAGGCACCAAAAGGTGCTTGGGGATCAGACTACTTTGCCACTGCACACTGAGTTTGATTAAACAGAGAGGTTTGTGTGTGTATGTGTGTGTCCCCAAGGATATGTCATCCCACGCCAAAGCTCCAAGAAAAGGTTTGAGTTCTTTTAATAAAGCAATGTGAAGCAAATCTATCTCCTGACTGGAGTCTGCCTGCTTTATTAAAACCTAGAAGCTCTTTAAAACTCCAACCCAAACAGCTAGTCACTAGCTAGTCAGTCAGCCACCCGACACCAAAACAACTCACTCACTCACTCACTCACCCTTTTATCTTTCAAAATGTATTAAAATTTTCCTTCTATTCTGATTACTCATTTACCGTTTTAGACACCTCTTTAACCTTTCAACAGTGTTTGTTGTTGGCAAATAGTTAATAGGCAAAACTTCTAAACTATATCTGAGAATTGATCAATTGTTTCAAACATTCATCAAGAACAAATATTTGTGTTCTTGTTCCTTTTGTCAAATGTGGAGATGTGCTCCATCTGCTCAAATCATATTCACCTCAGACTAACTGGTTGCTCATAAGATGTTTCTCCCGAAGACTTACTCAGGCAAAGGGGGAGGGGGGGGGGACTGGCACTTAAATTGGCCCCTTGCAACAGACTGCTTGCTTCTTACACGTGGCACCTCATCCCTGATCCCCACATCTGAGATGAAACACTCTTTTTAATTAAGCTAGATTTATGCAGGCAGTCTCCCAGCGCTGGGAGATCATGTGAAGTGGTTTCTGGCTCTTCCCTGGGTATTTGCAGTGTGCTTCACTAAACGGAGGCTGGAGGAGAAGCAGAGATCTAATGACAGCAGTGTTGGGAGAGGACCTGGTGAAAGATGTATTAACATTCTGTTCCTGCCTTGGCTGGAAGGAGTAAAATATCTTATGAAAAAATAGTTTTAGACTACAGAAGTAAGGTTTATACTGTGTGATGTTCCTCGTATATCACTGTGTTGAAAAAGCTTGCACTTTTAAACTTTCTAACCAAATACAAGGCTGCTACTATTAAAGAAAACAAGCTATTAAGACTACTTATTGGTTGTGTTTGCTTGTAAAAATGAAAATGCTCTTGTCAGGCAAGATGTACTGTAAACAAACATTCAAATGGAAATGTAAAGTCTTTTGCAATTCAGTTGTACAGTGACAATGTAACCTATTCTCCCTGAATTAATTATTCCACCACGTTCCATCTGCTGGCTTTGTAGCTTTCAAAATCCGGCTGCCCTCAAAGGCATCAATTCTCCAGCAGATGTTATTTGTTCTTCCTCCTAGGCAAACCAGATCTCCCCCACACCCGCCTCACTGTCCCATGTGCCACACGCAGTGTGGCCTCTAACAGCAGTACCCCAATGGGATCAAGCTGCGTGATGATTTATTCTTATTTCATTCCATTAGTCTCTGTGAGGCCCTAAACTGTCAATTTTCAAATCTCTTGGCGAGGGGTATCCCTGGTATTTTACTCAGGATCTTCTGACTGAACCCCGATAGGCTGTCAGGTTTGCAAATAATAGGCATTCATCATGGTGTCGTCATGCTATGCCTGATTGACTCTCACATAGCCAATCTTGCATGGCAAGCAGAGAGAGGAAGCAGCTAGGGTTGAGGGTCCCGAGGAGTTCCAAAAGGAAGCTGGGAGTCACGTAAGTCAGGCAAGGCTCCCCTGTAAACCATGTTTCCCAGAGTGTAGCTGCTTTTTGTATGCAGGCTTTGTCAAATAATACATCATGAATCTGCTTTAAGAAAGTTTCTCTTTCTGCCTTATATCAGGACTGTACTATACCTGAGACAATTAGTCGATTAATCAATTATTCGATTAACCAAAAAAAAAAGTAGCCAATATTATTTGACTATTTTAGGCATTTGATTTTTAAGCCAACGCTAAATTTCCCCTATGTCTAGCTTTCCCAATGTGATGATTTGCTGCTTTTCTCTGCTTTATATTATTTTACATTGAAAACCTTTTGGGTTTTGGACAAACAGAAAATATTTGAGGATGTCACCTTGGGCTCTGGAAAATTGTGATTATGAATCAATAAAATAACCAGCATAATAGCAATAATAAAATTAATCTTGATTTCCTGGTGCTTGACTGGACTGAAATTGCAATTTAGTATTGCACTTCCATAAAGTTGAGGGACTCCAGAAATAAATAAATAAATAAATAATGGTCAAAATGTATGCAGCTGAGTACTCCTCTCCAAACTCAATACTCAATACAAGATGTGTTCAGTTTCAGTGGTAAACTGATCTTGATGTTAACAATTGGTGAAGTTTGCCTCTAAACTGACTTATGGCCCTCACCACTCGGTCACTCCACCTGGCTTACACCTTTTGAAAGACAAATGTTTGTCTTCAGAAAAGGACTGATGTCAACGGGGCTGGCATATACAATGCCTTAACAAATCGACATGAGTGTATTCTCAAAGCTCCCGATTTGATAATCTTCCAGAGGTGGTCTGAACAAGTGCTCCCTTGAGCATGATTAGCCAAATCCTGACTCATCGTCATTCTGCCTAAATTCAATTTCCATGATTTAAAGTGAGAGATCTTATAGTATGACGCTGTAGTAGGGAAATTTACCATCTGACTTCATGCTGTATTGGCAGGATGAAGTTACAGCTGTGCTTTGTGATAATGACTTGTTAGTTTGTTTATTTATTTCAGTGGACCTACTTGGCTTGCTAAAGTGGCGCTCCAACACCAGCCTGCTGCAGCAGAACCTCCGTCAGCTGATGAAGGTGGAAGGTGGAGAGGTTGTCAAGGTGAGAGGGTGGAAGTTGTCCTTCACTGTGCTGACTACACTTTGTTGTCTTTGTTTTGATGACTTAACAAAACTCTGGAGCAAAAACTAATGATCTTAACTAATTTTTGTATCCTTGAAAATGTACCTCTTCCTTATGCCTGGATAGAAATGAGCCAAACAAACAAAGAAAAAGATCAACTTCTGGTGACATAAACAGACCAGTCGCAGTCTTTAATGTTCCTGAAAGCTAAAGCTTCTTGGCGGCAGTTTCACAAATGATTTCACTGCCTATCAGAGTGAATAGGTTGCTAGTTTTTTTTTGTTTTCTTTTTATGTCTACAGCGAGGTAGGGAGCACATATCACCACACACAGCATACAGAGGGGGAGGAGATGACCTGCTGTCAGAAGTATAGGCAGGCCCTTTAAGTGCTCAGTGAGGGGCAGATGAATAAATCTCTGGAGAAACATTTGCATGGGTTCGTTGGGGGCCTGCAGATTGCAGTGTAACTTAGGAACTTCTTCACCCAGACAGTTTTGATCAGGCCAGATAGATGTCAACCACAGCTGGACCAGTTCATTAAACCACAGGGGTGTGATTATTATTACCGCCACATTAGCGCTCAATCTCTCCAAAGTGCTCCGAGGCTGTTGGTGTGCAATTAGATATCATTTTCATTTCAGCATTTAAAAGACACTTTTTTGAGGGATTTCAATAGCATTTTTATCATAATACCCCCCTTTTTCGATCTCCCTAATGTGATACCGTTGCTGAGTGAACAAGGCACTCCTACCTTGTCTCTGCCATGTAGTCTGGCCCGCGTGAGATTGAATTGTGCTCCACGTAGTGCATGCTGTGTTTGTTTCTCGTTGAAAACATGATGAATCTCATCCATCCTGAGATGACAGACCAAGCACAGTATACAGCATTAGCTCTCTTTCCGACACTTTTACATCTGTTTTCACATTGCCTCCGAATTGGCTGAGTAAATGGAGCATGTATCCCCAGAGAGGAAGGGTGTATATAGTTAGTGTTTCTTGAGATGTTGCTGACAGGGAAATAATCACAGGGAACTATATTGGCTCATGTTAACAGCTGCAATTGGTGTGTAATGGGTAGCGCAGGAGATCACCTGCCATTTGGTTACACCATACATGTTATATAGGTTCAACTTCAATCTGTTTACATTCCTAATATTTGAGATTAGAACTTGACAAGAATTCGCTGTTTTGTTAGTCACCAGTCAGTGGATTCACACCTGATCAGCATTGAAAAAATATCAGTATTATGATAATGATTTGAAATGTTTCACCAAGCTCTTATTAGGAATGTACTTGTTCACCAAATAGCGTTAATGTCCAGGTCTCCTTGCTCCTTGTTGTTTCCACACTCACAAATAGTGGCGTCTGTAATTAGATAAGATCAGATAAGATGGATAAGAATAAGATCCATTCTTGGTTTGATTGTTATCATGTATTTTTTTTGTGTCTTATTAGGGGTCAGGCAGCTCTGCTGTGCCTCTTGTATTTCCTCCTCCTACTGCGACTATGACTACGACTACAACTCCGGCTATTATTACTATTACTACCACAAAATCCAGTGCATCAAAATAAACAAAACTTTGCCTATAGGGCCAGTCCTATGCCAAACCTCTCAACAAATCAGTCATACGTTCTACAAGTTTGCAACTTTCAGCAAAAAGTGTGCAGAAATGTTCAGATGCTTCAAGCTGGCCATCACTCAAATGGTGATGTCATGGTAGATGTAATTATGAAATGTAATTTCCGAATTGTAATTTTAGAATTTTATCTAAAAAAAAAAGACAGAAATGTTGCCAGTATTTTGAATTATATCCTCCATTCTATCAAACTATTGTAGATAATTGAAATAGAGCATCTTTAAACATCAGTTTGTCACTTCAATTCAAGCAATCTGTATAGAAATAAATTACAGCCATGAAGCCACATTTAGTTTCTAACTTGGCAGGTTTCTCAACAACATCACAACTTGTCCTTGGTGTCTAAGGTTGTGAGTTAATTTATCACTTTGATGTCACCAGCTGAATGTGAAATATGCTTCTTTAAAGAAGACAATTATTAATTTTATTTGAATGAGCAGTGAAAAGCAGTTATGCCATTTTCCAGAGACTTTGAGATTCCCTTATCTTTTTTTTTGTGCCATGTTTTATTATTGGCCTGCCATAACATGCTGTGCATCTGTCATTCTAGTTTCTGCAAGACACTCTGGATGCTCTCTTCAACATCATGATGGAGAACTCTGACAGTGACACTTTTGATACTTTGGTGTTTGATGCCTTGGTAAGGAAAGAAGCAGGTAGATACAACACAGCAGAATTCATACCAGCAGAGGTTCCTGTCAGTGGGAATAAACACTCAGACACGTTCCGGACTGAGATGCAAATGTAAAATGTTAGATCTTTCAGATCCTGAAACTCTTTATTTTATGGGACTCTCTGCTATACTTGTTGGCCCTTTTGATTAGACAACAAACCCGGTTTGTGTTATTTTTTTTTTTTTTTTTGTGCAACTTCCTTTTTTCTGTCCTAAGCTGTAGCTCGAAACTACAAAGGGAAAAAACCCTTTTTTTTTGTTTCTCAAGAGAGATGTGAAAAGGATCATAAGAATAATGAATGATCATAATAGTAATTTCTTACATACAGTATGTTCAAAGAATAATTTTTGACCACACCACAACAACCTCTTCACTTTGCCAGGGCAAACATGTTTTGGGATGTGTTTAAAAGTATGCAGAGTACACACCTTAACTCCCTACAAGAATGTTGAGTATGTGCCAAGGGTTGGATCAAAAGAACACTGCAGTGTAGTCCACAAGTATTTGGACATTATTTTGGATTTCCACAGTTTAATTTAACAGTATGGATCTTAGCTTTCTCAAACCCCAGAGTTGGTACTTTAACCTCAGTCACTGTCTCATTTTGCATTCCATTAGATTACAGAGCCAGAAGAATGGAAAATGCATCACTCTTAAATACTTATAAATATAAATACTTATGGACTGCACTGCATATTGTAGCTCGCAAACTGTTCCCTGTTATTCGTAAATAAGAGCTGGACTCATCATTTACAGGGGGATGTGCAGACACACTGCATCTTATGTGGTATCACTGCTGCATTGATCTGCATGAATTTGTGCTTTTCATTAACGTTGCTTGTCTAACATTAAAGATTTCATTGTCCTGCAAGATGGAGTACGAAGAAGGCAAAAAGAAATTAGCCTTCTGAAATTTTGATTACATAACTTTGTCATGTATCAAATCAAGTATTTGTAGCCAATGAGATGACAAATTATCTGTCATTATCCTATCTAGCATGCCGACCGCTAGCATCATGGGGTACATCTCAAAAGAAAAGTATTGTCTTTCAGAGACAGGAGGTAGAAATTGCGTTGTCGGGTGTCCTAGATTATCTGCAGGCTAGAGAATTGAGAGAAAATGGCTTTCTGCACAAATGCAATCTTGTTTAATTTTTTTGATCTATTTCAGCATATTGAGTAAGACGGGCAGTTTTCCTGCTCACCATTATGAGCCATGTGGTTTACATTTTAATGAATATGTCTTTGTTCTTTGACAGGTGTTCATAATTGGGCTTATAGCTGACAGAAAGTTCCAGCACTTTAACCCTGTTCTGGAGACCTACATTCGAAAGCATTTCAGTGCCACACTGGCATATACGTGAGTTAATTACCCTCTGTACAAATAGATACAAATAGACATTTTGTGATTAGCAGATTTGTCAGACTGTCTATATGATTGTGCTTTTAGGAAGCTGACCAAAGTTCTGAAGAACTATGTGGACAACGCTGAAAAACTGACTGAACAGCTGCTTAAGGCCATGAAGGCCCTGGAGTACATCTTCAAGTTTATTGTCCGCTCCAGAGTACTCTTCAACCAGTATGTCCTGATGCACACATAAAAAAGCACTCCGATGAAAACTGATAACACAGTCAACATCAGTGTCTCACCAAAGTGCAAGCAAACATTTGTTTAAGAGTTAAATGCAAGCTTGAACACACGTGCACAATGTACACACACATGCACACATGCATGCAGACATACTCTAACTGTCCAGTAGATGAGTAAAAATCAATATTGTGTGCAGCATTGATTGTATTCTCCACAGTATGCCACTGCTGTGAAATAAAGTTGAAACAGGTAAAAGTGAATGGGCTTTGGTGGAGGACATTTCTATGGATGTATTTATAATTGGCTGCGGGGATGTTAAATGGATGATAATGTTGTAGAGCTGCGGAATAAGGCTGTTGGCGGCTTAGGTGCTGATGTATGATCCTGTCCTAATTGAGTGTGTAGAGCTTGATTAGTTTTCTGTTCGATGTCTAGAGGACGCTCTGTCCTTTGCCTCACATATAAGACTAGAGCAATGTCACTCTTTCTTGTAGACCTGCTGTCTGTTTTATCGTTGTTGAAGCACTTTCTCTGGTTGGTTGTCAGAATCAGCTCTGTTGGGCCATTGTTGCTGAGTTATTTTCAAATTATTCTAAACTGTAAAGTTGCGTTTGTTGAAGCTTTCATGCTGCTCTGGAGAGAAGGTGCCAAGGCTGCACCTGCACAATTGCTTTTATTGCTGGCCAGTGGAACATTCCTATGAAATAGCAGAGGAGACACTTTAATCACACACTTTACCCCTTGTGGACAGCTTGTGGCTGTCCGAAGTTCCTTCCGCTCATGGTGCTGCAGGTAAGAAGCAGCTTTAAGTAACTGTTGTTGTGGGAGCCCTGAGATGGATGCCTCTAATGCCATGATTTCTGTAAGCCCTCAACAGTGACTGTCCTGGACCATGTAATACCTGCCGTCCTGTGAGAGATTGTGACACCATAAAACCCACGTTTCTGGAAGAAAGCCTGTGAAATCTGATGCAGTGGGAGAAATCTAAACACTTAACCCCTCTTTGACCTGCTTACCTCTGTTTCACTGTGTCTCTTCAAACAATTTCAATTTCTCTCACAAATCCTGATTTTTATTCCTTTAAATCTGAGTGGTTGACACACTTAATTACTTTGCTGAGAGCACAACGTGGCTCATTTACAGTTTGGGAGATTTATGGGCTCTGCAAGTAGGATAAATGTATTAGCATTTTTGGGGGATTATGGAGGAAGCCCTGCTTTGTGTTCCCATGCACAGTTGGGGGAAGTGTTTTCTGCAATTGTTCAGTGATTATTGGCTTTTAGTTGCTACAGTCACTGGGCAGCATTTGCTCCACATAACCAAACTAGCAGAAGAGACATTAGTATTACCACATGCCTGACAGATTAGAAAGTAAAGTAACAGAACCCTCGCATGACATTTGCTTTCTGTTCCTTGAATAGTAATCCAAGAAAGTCATTAGCATAGATCATTAATTTTTCACATTTTTGTTTCCACATGACAGAAGGCAGGTGCTTCAGGGTCTTGTCGAGTTATTTTAAATGCTAATCTGGCTGGCAGCAAGAGTGATGTCTGTGGTTCTGATCCAATAATATTTGCATTGATAACACACACGGGCCATTCTGCTCTCTGCTTTTAATGATTTAACGGGGAAGCATCAAACTCTTGTCATTTCCACTGCGGGCGGGGCTGTTTACACAGGGATGAAACAAACAACAGCCTTGTGATCATCTGCCAGTGTAATTCTCTACTTCATCTCCTCCCAGGCTCTATGAGAACAAAGGAGAGGCTGACTTCATGGAGTCCTTGAGGAACCTTTTCACATCCTTTAATGACATGATGAACAGTAATTCAGAGAACACTGGCATGGTGAAGGTAGGCTGACTGTCACACAAATCCAACTGCATGCTGTTGCTCAAACTCAGTGCCAATAAATAACTGCTGCTGCGTGAATAGGAAATAACTGCTGCTGCGTGAATAGTAAATAACTGCTGTTGTTAGAATTGTAAATAAATCTGCTATTTGCTTTGGATGACAAAATCTGTAATTGGAGATACATTTGTCCTCTTAGATGCATCTTATTATGCATTGACGTCAAGCTTCCTTCTGTTCATTGATGGTCTATATGTCATATTCATTGTCTTCACCTTTTTCACGTCTGCTTGTTTAGATTTTCCTGATCTTTACTCTTATTTGTGACCATGTGACTGCACATACATACACTGTTGGGGCTGCACATGAAAAAAAAAAAGATTTTAGAGGGATTTTTAATTAGGTACTTTACATTTTGGGAAATAAGCTCATTCACTTTCTTGCTGAGAGTTGGATGAGAAGATTGATACCACTGTTATGCTGTACAATAAATATGAAGCTACAGCCAGCAGCCTGTTAGCTTAGCATAAATACTGGAAACAAAACAACAAACAAAATCCGCCTACCAGCCCCAGCTCACTAATTTACATTAAATCTTGTTTACTGAAGCTGTACAAAAAGTATGACAAAGTATAACAATGACAAGTTGTATTCTTAAGGGGGTTTGTGCCAGTGCGCACACACATTTTATTTTATTTATTTAACCTTTATTTAAACAGGATAAGTCCTCCTGAGGGAAAAAAAAATCTCTTTTTCAAGGGAGTCCCGACCAACATATGCAGTAGCATAAGATTAAAAAAAGTGATTGTAAACGGACACAAAGCAGAAGAACTGACAATACTACAATATACCTCAAGGAACAAAGTGCAGTACAAGCCACGCATACAAAATATCAGTTTAAGCACAGATATTCTGTCTCCACATCTTTGAAAATGAATTTCAAAGCATTTAAAGAAATCAAATAATTAAGCGGTATATTCCAGTCTGAGGGTGTGGAATATCTAAAAGCCCCTTTCCCACTCTCTGAACAAACATTTGGTATAGACAACTTGTAAAAGTCCTGTGACCTCAAAGTCGCTGTCCATCACTTTTCTATATAAATACATACAGTGGATGGGAGCAGCCCAAGAATTGCCTTGTTATTATTAAGTATACCGATGTGAGTGCCAGGAGGTTGCCTGAACAGGCCACCCTGCCCGGGGAGTAAAGCTCACAGTGATGGGTCAAGGCTTTACTGCATGGGTGGGCAAACCTTTTTGGTTGTGGGCCAGATGCAGAAACTTATAAGAAGTCATGGGCGAAATTTGTTAGCATTCACTCGCTAGCTTGCATCTTTTTGGTTCCGCCATGTTTAATCAACTGATGTAAATGTTGTCATCCACTAGTAATCTATCATTGTAGGTCAAGTAGTTGTTCAAAATGGCAGCACCTCTAGTGTTTAAACTAGTATGTGCAATGTACATAGAGTGCAATTTGGGCTGCACATGGCCCATGGGCCGCAGTTTGGCCCACCCTGATGAATCTAAGGGACGCATGGTAAGCTGTTCAATCATGTGCACTTCCTGAGCAGAGGCATCGTCCTACACAGGTTTGTCCAGCACCTCAACAACCACAACAAAGATATGTGTTGCTTAGCTTAATACTTGCTTGTAGATGATTTTTGTGACTGTACCAGTATGGAAGTGAGAGTGGTATCGATTGTATTTATATCTGTCAAACTGTCTAACTATTCCTTGAAGATCAAGGCTCAGTCTTGAATCTCAATACTTTTTGGGTAGCGACTGAAACACATCTGCAGCAACAAAAAAATCAAAGACTGAATTAGTCAAAGTTTGCATGGAATGCTTTGTCAGATTCTAAGTCTTGTTTACTTATTCTCTGGTCATATATGTCCCCATTTAAATCGAAATGTTGCTCACTTTAAGTTCTGGTAGGGTTGCTTTTATTAAGACTAGATCAAACATGTAAATGTACAAAAGGAGGTTTTGTATTGGCACAGGTATCAAAAATGACATGATAACTTTGGGATATTCTACATTATATGGCTATAGAATATGAATATATGAAATATAGAAAAAGCTAGACGACTCATGAGTTTATTTGTTTCTTCATCACGAGGGATTGTGATCTCAGGCACTGAGATTGGATTTTAAATACTGGTTAAGTGATATTCTGTATTTGTAATTTATTGGATGGAATGAGGGTGTTATTAGTCAGTCAAGAGAGTTGGTATGCTAGGGCTTTTCTGTGCAGCCCTAAACTTTCGGACTTTTCTTGCAGTCATACATAATGAATGTTTGTTCTATATTGGTTTCTCTTGTTTGTCTATACTTCTATATGTGTGTTTGTGTTTTTCCTCTCTCCTTTTCACTCTGACCTTGACTGTCCTGTGATCTGGGGCTCCTCTGGCCTTCTGCTCTTTAGCTGCTTCTTAAGGTATTTATTTCATTGCCTTGCTCCTTCTGCCTTTAAGCTCTCTCCATTGTGTTTTCATTTCATTGTCCTTGACCCCAAACCCATTGACTCCATTTTTGAAAAACACACAGACATATGTTTGTTTTTGGTCATTTTGTGCAGATACACTCAAACCCACACATGCATGCACACATGCCCATGTGCACACACCTATGCTTTCAGAGATAACATAATCACAGCGTACATGCACCTTGGCACACCTAGTAGATCCATGTGCACGTTCAACCATAAGAGAAGCTCAGTAGTCAATTAGGAGTCAGTTGCTGTGTAATTGGGTGAGATATTAGCTTTACTGTCAGTAAATTAAAAACTGATGTTGAGTAACGGGCATGAAAGCGAGGAATCCTGGTTTCTACCCAAGTCCGCCCTTGTGAAAGCACTGTGACAGGTGGAAGCTAATGAGCAGTCCCATCATAACTCAAGTCTGATTCGTGATGAACATCTGGACAGGCCGACACACATGCAGGCAAAAACTTTGACAAACGCTCAGACACACACACACACACACACACACACACACACACACACACACTCTCACGTACACACAAATGCATGCAGCTGGTGACTGTGAGGCTCATGCAGGGGCAGGGGTGGCAGTTGAGTTGTTGAGCAGAACAAAGTTTCTAGTAAAATGGATTCTTCAAGGGGTAAACAGATGCAGTTTACTTTTTATTAAAAAGAGCCAAGATTGCTAACCGAGTTAAAGTAAACTTTTAATATTCAAGTTTCAGTCTCCCCAGATCTTTTTGTCTGCAGAGAGTGTTGAAGGTATTGAGTTATGCATATTTAAACACAAAAAAATATCTATTGAGATAAGAGTAGGATTTTATTTGGAGGTCATGACAATATCCGTGCGAATGTAAAGATACTGTTTATTGCCCGTCTGAATTTAGTCTCTGCCGACACATGCAGAGATGTTCAGAAGTCTGCTCTTCGGACAGCATTTCTAGCTGAATTTGTTTTCACATCATTACATTTGCTGAAGACCGTAACAAAGTATTTTATTTATTAACAACCTCATTTGAACATCGCTAATAACCTTTCACATATTTTCTCATTTAAACCATGAACAATAACAAACAGTGGATTGTAGCAGGTGACGTCCGGTGTACTACATCTGTATGTCTAATCAACCTGCGTGAGACAGACTGGCGCTGCTGCTAATTTGCACAGATGCTGTATAAACATCCCAAACCACCGTGGCCAGCATTAGCAGCAGTCAGTTGGAGAGGGAAGTGTCGGCTTGGTTACTCATTCCCATTATTAATGGAATGACTCTGTAATCAGCCGCTGTATGCACACAGTTGATGACTTTATTATCGTACTGATGAGCAGCAAATGGTGGCTGTATCTATCAAGGTATCATTACGGAGAGATCTTTTTGTTCTCAGTTTTTTTTATTACACATCTTAACACCACCCTTGACCTCAAGTAGACTGAATGAAATTAATTAAGACATGCTGATACAGTAGGAAGAGAATTCAAAAGAGTTGAGCTTAAATGGGGTTGGTTGTTAATAAAAGCACATGAACACTAGGTTGTGCTCATCATAGTAATATTTGATCCTGGTCATCAACTGTTAAATTGTTCTTGCTTAGTCAAGCTACAAGACACATTTACACTTAACTACACACAACACAATATCCACCTTACTTGTGGGAAATACTGTGTTACATAATGTAAGATGATGTAGCTTTCTAAATATCAATCAATGACAGAAGTAATTAACTTTGCTAAAAATGATTTGGCAATGGTTTCTTTTTTTTTTTCCTGGTTAAGGGTGCTGCGCTGAAGTACATTCCCACCATTGTCAATGATGTCAAGCTGGTCTTTGATCCAAAGGAACTAAGGTAATTTCATATGATCCATTACATATTCCTATGCTCTATTGTTACAATGACACCTGCAGTAAACAATTCTAATTTGAGGAAAATAATTTGTTAGTAGAGGAGAGCTTGTCAACATAACAGACTATAGAGCTCTCTGGGAACTACTGTATGTACTTTTTTATTTTATTTGGTAAGACCTGAGTTTATCAAACATAAGGGGGTGTTGCTGAAGAGCACCACAGCAGCTCATTAAGTCAGTGTTTAGAAAATTTTCAAATTAGACTGGAGAATGAAAAGGAGATATCTTAAATGCTTGTTTTTCAAAGTGTCTGCTTGCATTTAAATTTCATGTTTAGATATATTCCAAACAAGCTGATGGGATAGTGTGCCGCTTTAAAGACACCTTTTACCTTTTCACTGTTTTTATTTAACAACTCAACATTCAGTAGCTGTACTGTGATGGGCCCTGGTTAAACATGCCCAGGTTGCCTTGAAAACCCGTTGACTGCTCCACTCAAGTGTCCATTTCTGTTAATCTTGTCTACCGTGAATGTCATCTGCTAAAGCTTAGTGCATGTCTTAAAAATACTGACTTATAATGACTTCTGAAGTATCACATGCTGATGTTACTGTGGTAACTGTCATCTGAATTACATTTTCTTACATGATACAAATGAATGGACTGTAAAATTTTAACTGACCTTCATAACCTTTGACTGTGTTTTTTGAGGGCAGTGTTCCATAACTATTTTTCAGACCTGAGAGGAGATTGCATTTGTGATAAACGCCTCCTGGGTGTGCCCATGATTTTCTGTCCCATTTGAATGTCTTTAATCTGTTACACTGAAAGAACACAGCACTAAAACAAAATAGACTGCCCTCATTTATATTTACAAATATGTGAGGAAAGCTTTTCTAATATATTAAGTGAAATACTTTCCAGCTGCAAATGAGTCTTTGGAAAAACACATATTTCAGGTATTATAATCTGTAAATATTAAGTTCAGACAAATATAGTGACACGTGAGTCGCGCTGATTTTGTCCTGATTGTCTCATTATGAAATATACATCCTGTACACAGACAGTTCCATCAGTAAGTAAGAGAACATGGCATAATCAGCAGGTTGCTTCTGACCAGGGTGAGTCGAATCTTTGTCGGTGAAAACTAAACTACTCTTTTCCTAATGATATAATGTTCCTTCTGTTGAAAGTTAGGAGAGACTTTCTTGGGTCTGGTGCAGTCAGATTAATCAAAATCTTTTACACGTTTGATCAAAAAAGGATATATTTAGGAGAATACGCTTTTATGAAATAAAATCAGAAGTACAATTTCACACAGCAAAGGCTATGTATTTGATGATTGAGGCTGTTGTTTATATTATCTAGTTACAAAAATAATCTCTCATCTCTGCTTAATCAAATATCTGATAATGGATATGTAAAATCCAAAACACTCTTGCCACAATTTTTCTGGCTGCTCAAAGACTGGCACAAATAGTGCAGCTCCATGTGGGTATTTTCCAGACCTTGAAATGTGCTTTGCCTGTTCATTTGCAAGCACTCAGTAAGGAGACCCTTCCATTTGCTGACATCCAGCACCTGGGCGGCTGCCATTTCCACAGCAGATTCTGGGGCACGCAGGACCTCCAATTCCTGCCTCTAGCCTCCACTCCACCACCATCACAGCCACACTAAAGGGGTCTTTGGTCAAAGGTGGAAGACAGTCCTTCAGTCCACCTATTCTGTCTACTATGCACCATTTTTCTGTTCAGCTCACAGTGATTTTTTTCTCACATTCATACTTGAATTTAATCAAATTCAAATTAGCTTTATTGGCATGTATAGCAAAAAAAAATTACTCCTTGTATGTCCTTCTCTGTGTGACACTGATGGAACATTTTGATTTGGTTGAAATTAAACAAAGTGCTCATTCTTATTTGTGTCATTCATGATAAGGCACACAACATATTTTGATCAGAAACCATTTTTACATTTTTGGATTTGAAAGATAGTTGACTGTCGACCTTCCCAACACTCCCTCCCTTTGCCCCTTTGCTGTGTAGCCAAAGGAACCATATGCTCTCCAGCTATTTGGTGAAGTGCAGCTATAATTTTCATGCAGTAATACACAAACATTTGTGGGGTTCGAGAGACAGTTTGAAGTGCTGTCAAGAAATCTTGATTGATTTATTGGGGTTACACCTGTCCTTGTTGACTGTTGCAATAAAGTAAATAAGTAGTAATATGTAGTATTTGTGTCTGTAGTTTGTAAGGAAACTACATGAGAAAAGCTTTTGATTTCAGCTTTAATTCTGAAAGCTGTGGTCCTTATGAACCATTCACTTAGCCATAAATCACAGACCTGGGTTTCCTGCCTGAGCAAAGGCGGCATCAGCTGTTCCTGTTAGTGCTAACGTGGCTCAGCATCTGAGCTGGATGCGACCAAATTGAAGCCTTGGAGGTGGGGGTGTTTCATCCGCTGCCAGAGCCTATTTCTCCTTGAGCCTTAGCTTGCTAATATAATGGGCTTCCGGCCTCTTCATTGAGGAGAAAACTGTCAGCTTAATGTGCATGAATGTGGATTTATCTTTCAGGTTCTTAACTGTTGAATGCTCGTAGTTTGATCTGGCTGAGCTACATGTTGGTTGTCTTAAGAAAATCAATCATCAGTCTGAAAATATTTACTTGAATAGTGTTTGTTGGCATACAAGGATGTGTATAACTAGACATCCTTCAGGACAACAGCTTTGTGAAACAGAGAAACAATATTTAAAGTCTGTTGAAGCCATTGGAGATGAAGTGACTCAATTGTCTCAGACCTTTTTATAATTGTATGTAAATGAAGTTTGGAGACATTAGCAAGCATCTTGCATAGCTCAGCCCAGCTTCATTCTTAAAAACAAAGATCTAAGTATCAACAACTAAAAGGTGGACCATATGGATATGAAGTCTTTAATTAAGTTACATATAGTTTGACAAAAAAGGTCTACTTACATCTCGTGGCCTTCCTCACAAGATGGATTATGCTCACTTGACATGGAGATTCAGTTGTTACCATGATCTAAATATGAAACGAGGTGAACTGACTAAACTCCCATGTACTGATGAAAGCAACAAGATGTGTCTCAAATTACTATCACTGTATCAAGTACTAGCAAGGTCAGTAATAAAACTTCAATCTCAAGTTATGTATAATTTTATATTGGAAATATAATATTGTGAGATAGAACCTTTTTATAGAATTATTGGAAAATAGCTTTTGGTTAAAGAAGCAAATAAATACCTGAGGATTTAAGGTACTTCATCACATAAATGCAAAACTCCTGTAATCAATGTCCAATCACCGTCCTTGTCATTGATTCGCAATATTGACTGCAATCCGTGACGGCAAAATCTATCCCTTGTAGCAAGCTGTTCTCCGAGTTCATCCTAGGTCAGCTCCTCTGGGTCAGTTGACTAATCTCTATCGTGTCACGCGATATATTGTTGTATCCTACAGCCCTTCCCTGAATATCTGAAAAGTACATTTGTGGGTGTACAGAACCTTTAATTGCTTTTGGGATGATTGCTAGTGATGGGAAGCAGTCAACCAGCCCAAGATGTCTGATCAGTTTGACCTTTTTGTCTTTATTGCACTCCTTTTTTCTCCATAGCAAGCTGTTCACTGAGTTCATCCTAAAGGTTCCTCTGGGTCGTCTGGTGAAACAGAAGCTAGACTGTCTGATTGACATTGTCCACAGCGATCTGTTCACTCATCACGGTGAGAGCACACACACACGCACAAACACACACCCACGAACAAACTGTACTCAGTTCTTTAGTACTCTACTCAACTTTATTTACAGAGCACTTTCAACACCACAAGTCGAACCAGAGTGCTGTACAGAAGGTATAAAAGAGAAAATAAAAACAGAGACAAAAAACACAGCAAACGTATAACATACACAAGTTACAGAGCATTATCAAATGCACCTTCACTCTCAGTACAGTAATATAGGCAATCACACACTCCACCTGCATCCTCTAGGCAGTCCTATGTGAGCCCACTAGGAAATGGTGAGGCATAATGGAAATCCCTCTTGTTATGAGTTAAGCATCCCCACTGATAAATCACCTGGACGTGTGTCTATCAGAATATCAGTATTCCCATCTACCCAGTCTTCAATCCTCAGCCACTCCTATACTCTCTCTCTATTAAATTCCATTTGCTTAAGTGTGTTTATCAGGTAACTTATTTTCTTGTTTCTCTTTCCTTGCCTCACCAATACAGCATTCCACTGTTATACACATTCACACCAACACATAATACACTTGGGAACCATACTGTTGTTTATTTTGGCCATGTTGTAGTGATGTCAACTATGAAGGGCAGGGATGTAGAGATGGTTAACGTGAACCTGAACCTTCACTGTTTGCAGCCAGGCTCGCCTGTGGCATCCTGCAGACAGGGCCCTGCTCCAGTGATGGGCAAGGGCCAAGCATTTTGCCCGAGGCAGCAGTCCTCTGAGGCCATGTTAGGTTAGGTCCTGATTTAGAGACGGAACACGCTCACACACACATGCTGTCCTGTGGTGGTAAATGAAATGCAAAGTTCCTAACCCAATAAAATAGCAACAGTGATTCAATGTGGCTGGCAGGGACAGCACATGCCTCGGAGCAGTCAACTAACGTAAAGGAAGTGGACAACAATTATCCGCTTGCACAGCTGCTCACTGCCTCCATCAACAGCAGCTGTTCTGTCTTGTTGTTCAGCAGGAATGTACAGAATGATGAAATGGAATTTGGACATGGTGTTATACGTTTGTCATATTGAATAGTATCTGATATTGAATATAACACACTGTAAATGTCTCTTCAACTTAATGATCCAGTCCTTTAATGCTTAACCAACATACACTTTTCTGATTGGTTTAGCCAGTTTAGTGACTAACTATTGAAGGGCAATGCTCAGTGCTTGGTCCTCTGGTCAGCACTATTGATCTGTTGGTGTAATTGTGGACAGACAAGCCTCCCTGACGCTTGTGAATGGCCTGCTGATCAGCAGGGGGACGTGTTGCTGTGGTGTAGATATAGAATCGCTGCTGCTCATTTCTTAGAACAGCTCTACACAGAGGTGCTCCAGTAGTCTTTGAGGTAAAACTGTGCAAGACCAGTGGTGGAGAAGGCCTAATTGGCATGTAAAATTGTCCTTTTCTCATCAGTGTCAAGCTGAGCTCCACTTTGGAGATGTTTTATTACACGTAATAACCACTGCAATGAGCAAATGAGTTAGCCAGGCAGTTTTAAAGGTGATCTAATCTGGTGCATAATGCTCATGGGACACATTGTTAGATGCACCCTGATCCCCAGGGGGTCTCCTGAAAGGTTCCCTCGCCAGCCAATTCCAAAGTGAAATGTACTGGAAATTTTAGAGCAAATGAATGCCCAGTAACAAGCATTTACCTAGATGCTCAACCTTCAACATGCTCATAAATATGCATTGAATATGTTCAGTGGTGGTGTAAAAAGGTTTCTTAAATTAGTATTTTTCAGTCCACAATGGACTTATTTGTGTTCAAAACGATGATTTCAGACAATAAGATGAGGTCTCTTTCTCCATTGGTTTCATGTATACGTTAGAAATGGAAATGCTGCGTGTTGAATGTGATTGGTATGCATACGCATTTCCCTGCTGCAGATGAAACTTAATGTACTCTGTAAAGAAGGATGTTTTTTGTTCCCTTTTTTTATTTTAGAGGCACAATGTTGTGTCACCTTCACCGTTGATGATGTAAAAGGAGCGAGTGGGATGGGTGCATAAATCACTTGCAAATGGGCTCATTGGAAGAGAACAAATATGTCAGCTGCTCTCCTGGTCTGTGTTAAAGAGGAAAATCACTGTAGCGTCTAAAATCTGTTTACACTGGAAGTTTGAGGAGAGCGCTCATGGCCTAGCTTGATAGTTCCAGTCTGCTTGTCCCACTCCCACCCTGCTACTTGTGTGTGTGTGTGTGTGTGTGTGTGTGTGAGTGTGTATGTATATGTACGCATATACACATGTCTTAAGTCCATTTATGTGTTTGTGTGTGTTTTTGTTACCAACTGTGTGTATTTTGAGTTTGGAGGTGGCACAAAGGGAATGAGGATTGGACCCCTGTAAAAACAAGGTATTAAGCAGTCCACGCAATGTTAGACGCCCTCAGATTGGATATTGGCTTTTGTGTTCAAGCTCTGGAAGATTACTAAGGACATAGACACGTATACATAAAATCACACAGTTTCACTTTAATCTCTATCAGGCGGATACTGTGGTGCTCAGTCCCACAGCACCAGAAATATTTGAGAGCAGACATGGTTGTCACTTTGTGTCAGGGCTGGCTAACATGTGACAAGGCAAACTCTTAAAATCCATTACGTTTCTTTTCAGGTTTTTGCCAGTGACAGCTTTATGTGAATAATAGCTGTGTTGCAGAGCAGCCTGCCCACAATACTGCCATCATGGGGATAAGCCTCATGTATGTATTTTGGTCACAATGTTTCCTTTCCTATTGCACCACCCTTGAGCCAAAAAATTTGTTAATATAAATATTGGTAAACTTTCATGCTCATCAGAGGATACACTCTTTAGGCTTGGGTATCAGCTTTACTCTGCCGCCACCTTCAGACCAATTGTTTTTGATATAAAAATAGCCTTCTCTCTGTTTTTCATCTATCCATTATCTATTTTTCCTGGGATTCAATGAGCATTAAATCCTCAAAGGACTGCCACTGTAGAGTTTAAGACTTGTTCAGTTCATTATTTTTTTTTTTTACAGACATCTCCCTCTTGCCACTTGAGTATTGTTTTTACACAAACACCCTACAGCAACCTGTGTGTTGATTGGTGTCATTTTATAACATAATTGCAAAATAATGGTTAATCATTTGGACCCCAAATTTAGTTGATATGCTATCTTCCCTGTAGTTATTTTTACCTTAAGATTATTAAAAGCAATTCAAAATGAGTCGTGCAGTCATGAGAGACTTCCTAGATTGCTGGAAGAGAATCATACTGTAATTGATGAACTAATCAATGCCTGAGTCATTAAAAATGAAATTTCAAATTCTCCAGGAGTCTTTATTTGTTAAATTGCTAATTACTATGTAATGCATTCATTACCCTTTTATTAGTGTGGAGCTTTGGCGTATGGTTTATGGTTAATCCCAGTAATACTGACAGTGAAATGGAATTCACCTCAGTCAGATGCAGTTTTGTGTTGTTTTTTTGTTGATGCATGTTGGGATGAATCATTAACTTCTTTCTTTCTTCATCTTCATAGAATCACTCCATACTGCCCAGTTTTACATTGAGTTCCTTCAGAAAGGAACACTGATTGGATTCATGTTCAATGCATTTGGGTATTGTTTATGATGAGGTAACCATAGCGCATGCTATTCATCATGCGTTAACATCCTGCTGTTTATGAATCGGCCTTAAGGAGTATTGACAGTGGGAAAAGCTTTATCTCTGTGTGCATGTGTTTTGATGAGTAATGAAGTTAAAATTGAGTTTTGTCCCAGATGATTGGCTTGTTAAAGCTGCAAACATTTGTGAAGCAGAGAGATTGCATTGATCATTTAGTGCACTGATGTATCTGCATCGCTCTTTTGTTCTCGATCTTTTCTTTTAATATGGCATTAATATCAATACCTTTGTGTTTGTGAGAAAGACTGTGCACTGAATGGGGGCCTTGAGAAGTGTTTAATTTTTACATGTTCCTTTCTTTCCCTGTGTTGCAGAGGGGTTATCAATTTGTATTTATACCAGTTATATGTAGCAGTGGACAGAACAGTGTTATGTGATTGCTTTCCTCTCCCTAAATCTATAAATTACTCACTTAACCCCCTGACTGAAACTCCCAAACTTCTAAATTAAACAAACCTAACTCCAGTGCTTGTCCCTAGGCTTTAAATATGACCCACACACACATACACAAATGCCACTAAGATTGGAATCAGAAGGTTTAATAAAAAATATGATAATTTTGTGGCAGGCTGCCTCCATAAGAATACTTTCGGGCTTATCACTGCTGGTCCTCCATGTCCAATTGCCAATCAAATTCTCTACCCTCTGCATATGGAAATGCACCTTTTGATGTTACCGTCAACATCAGCCATACTCTTTTGGTTGGCTTTTGTTGCATTATGTGTCGAATTTTTGCTGCCTCTACTTACTAATTTAGGTGCAAAGGTATGTAATATGGTGTTATCTATACTGTTTTCTTTGTCTGGAAAACAGTTTTATTAAACATTCATGCTTTGTCTTTTCAAAATCACAAGGTGGAACAACTACCATTGTTACCCACTGGAACAGTAGGGGCTTAGGTGCTTTTAATTAAGGGCGCCACAACAGTGGGGAAAAATAGGAGATTGACAGATTATATGACAGATATTGATTTATTGATATATATAATTAGGTGAGGTGTTGGGTCCCTAGGTGGCTTGGTATTTTCTTTCTTACCTGATATTTAAAGGGAGGTTTTTGATGGTGCTCTAAAAATGTATAGCTCTGATGTGCTTTTGTTCTGACAGTAACTGTTCAAGGGATTTGGGAAGCTTTTGCCTCATTCAGTTTAATTAATAAATTAATTGTTTTTACATTGTTTTAATTTAGTCTTCTGAGCAGTGAAGAAACTATTAACAAACTATGTGCGTCTTCATCGAGCATATGCTGTACTGCCTTGTGTGATCCATCATCTGCTCCACATGTGGAGCGACATTGTGAATGTGTTTATTTGGTGGTATCCCTGCAGATTGCCGTGAGATTCTGCTGCCGCTGATGACGGACCAGCTGAAGTTTCACCTGGAGAAGCGGGAGGAGCTTAAGGCTTGCTGCCAGCTGCTTAGTGACATCCTGGAGGTGCTCTACAGGAAGGATGTGGTGAGGAACAGCTTTCCAGCTTTCTGTACTTTTATTTTCCTCTGGGATGAACAGGGGTTTAAGTCCCTCCATAAAGAAGAAACACGTTTCGACTGTATTTATTTTACTGAAGCGCTACTAATCAATGTGCTGCTCTTAATTTATTATATTGCACTACATACCCTGAAAGTAGCACATTTTACAGCACTGTGGAGTTGGCTCAGTAATTCATTGCTCAGGGTGGCTAGAGGCCACCTTTATCGCCATGAACATGCTCCAGGAACATGGTGATGAGCTCTGCTTTACCTCTTGGTGTTAGAGTTAGAGTACCTTATAGCAATGTGACCTACATGATGATTGAGCAATAATTAAAGTCAATTCATAGAGCCACTTATGTAGCCTGTCGAAACTAATGATCTATTTCATTATCGATTAATGTATGCATAGTTCTTCTCTTAAATCAATGAATATATATATATATAAAGTGGTTATCATAAGTATAACATAGCCCCAAAAATCCCATTACAAGTTCAAGGTGGTCTTCAAAATGTTTGTTTTGTCAGTCCAAACCCCGAAAACATTCAATTTACAATAACATAAAACAGAGAAAAGTAGCACATATTCACACCTGAGGAAAAAAAACAAGTACACACACACACACACACACACACACACACACACACACACACACACACACACACACACACACACACACACACACACACACACACACACACACACCCCAAAACACTCAGCAAGTGTGTTTCATCCTCTTCAGTGCCCAGACTCTTGATGTCCTCCCTTA
>NC_060163.1:18317884-18320056 GCF_021292245.1 Micropterus dolomieu
AATTTACAATAACATAAAACAGAGAAAAGTAGCACATATTCACACCTGAGGAAAAAAAACAAGTACACACACACACACACACACACACACACACAACAAACACACACACACACACACACACACACACACACACCCCAAAACACTCAGCAAGTGTGTTTCATCCTCTTCAGTGCCCAGACTCTTGATGTCCTCCCTTAGGCCCTCTCAGACTCCCTTTGCCATTGATCACCACGGCCTGGTCTCCCACACTCCACTCTGCTAGGGATTATCCACCTCTCCCACTTGCTCTGCCTTTCACACTCCTCTTCTCTCTGTCTCTCATTTTTCTGCATCCTCTCCCTGCCTTTCTCTCTCTTTCATATCTGTCCTGCTCTGCACACTTTTGTAGACTCACATGTAGATAAGGAAAGGAATAGGACAGGAGAGAAAACCACTGAGGATATCTTTGTAGGTATTAAACGACTTATATCTTGTTAGGAGCAAGGATCGCATTGTATATTTTCCCCTCAACTATCTAGATTCAAACAAACAATATCTGGACTCTTATACAAGCTTATATACCCTGGGGTTTGTCTCTAAAAACAGTGCAGGAATCATGTGCGTTTTCATGGAAGATGTGCGTCACACTTGCTGCATTGGAAGGCAATATCTGAAACTCCCTTCTCAGATAGTTTATTCTCCCTAGTGCACAGACTCGCTACGGTAAGAAACAGCCCTATGCTCACTCAAACTCACTAACAAGCACG
This sequence comes from Micropterus dolomieu, assembly GCF_021292245.1. NCBI lineage: Eukaryota > Metazoa > Chordata > Actinopteri > Centrarchiformes > Centrarchidae > Micropterus > Micropterus dolomieu. The sequence continues at coordinate 18,318,631 of NC_060163.1, forward strand.
TCCAAGGAAAATTGTCCCACTTATGACAACGGTACAACTGCCCCATGGGTGTTTTTCCCCTTCCAAAAGCTAGGATTCGCAATGTATAAATCATTTAATCAGCTGTATTTGTCATGTCTCACATGTCTTCAAAGTATCTTCAGAGTTTCTTGTTTTTGTAGAGCAGTATTAACATTTTCATATCTATTTATAAAGACAAACAAATAGTTTTTTCTTGTTTTTTAACACTGCATTTTTAGTTAGAAGGATGTCTCAAAAACCTTTGGACAGATTTCAGTGAAATTCGGTGATCTATCACTACGTGTAGTTCTTGTAAGTAAACGAGGAATCCTCTCTAAACCACCAGATCTTTGGCCCTTATTTTATGGTGATGGTTGTAAATGAAGAGCTTTAACGACCATCAGAATCACCAACAGCCTTTCAGAATTGAGGTTTCAATGTTCTGTCTAGACTCAACAGTTTGCACTGATGTTCAACAACACTTCATTCACTAAAAATCTCTTGTAAAACACCAATTTTAAAATTATAAATAGACTTAAGAGCGCAGAATGTAGTTCAGCAATGTAGTCCAGGTAGTTTTGCAACCAATGGTAAAACCTCACTCCTTTTTTTTCCACATTTAATGCTTTCAGTACAACCTTATGTGCATTTTGACTCATGTAAATAATATCTTTTCTGTCTGATGTGTTTACAGCCATTGTGGGAAATGTGGGAACTTAATACCTTCAGTAGAAAAAGCAGATTGTGGGAAAGTGGATACACTTGAAAAAAGAATACAACATGTCATCACAAAAAAAAGTCTTTGAATCCACTGAACATCATTGTAACGTAGCAACAAAAGGTCATCTCCCATTTAGCGCCTTAACTCTTTTTCGAGGCAAAAATCACCTTAAACGAGTGTAAAAACTGTTTTTGTTTTTACAAAAAAGTATTTTCAAATTTTGCTCTTTCAATCAACCTTTTCTAATGCGACTTCAAAATGCACTTAAAAAAATGTTGATGGAAATGGCTATTGTCTCCTTCTTTCCCTATGTTTTTGTGTTGATGTGTGTCTGTATTTTTTGCAGGGTCCCACCCAGTGGCATGTTCAAATAATCATGGAGAAGCTGCTGAGGACTGTCAACAGGACAGTCATTTCCATGGGCCGCGATTCACCTTACATCGTAAGTTTATTTGATTCTCTGTAACTATTAGCTGTACATCCACAACTCACTCACTTTGAGACTTTTTTTTTTTTCTGGTTCTCTCTCTCTCTCTCTCTCACTCACACTCACTCTCACTCTCACTCTCACTCTCACTCTCACTCTCACTCTCACTCTCACTCACGCGCACTCTCACTCTCTCTCACTCACTCTCTCTCACTAATTTTAGAGGCCCCTGTACCACAACCAGCTTTACTCCCACAGGCCCACTGCAACTCCAATTC
>NC_060163.1:18320076-18325798 GCF_021292245.1 Micropterus dolomieu
CCATGGGCCGCGATTCACCTTACATCGTAAGTTTATTTGATTCTCTGTAACTATTAGCTGTACATCCACAACTCACTCACTTTGAGACTTTTTTTTTTTCTGGTTCTCTCTCTCTCTCTCTCTCTCTCTCACTCTCACTCTCACTCTCACTCACGCGCACTCTCACTCTCACTCTCTCTCACTCACTCTCTCTCACTAATTTTAGAGGCCCCTGTACCACAACCAGCTTTACTCCCACAGGCCCACTGCAACTCCAATTCCATTCTAAAGCTATCATTAAATGTACATTGCCAGAATGCTTTCACAAAACCTCAGTCTGGGAGTGGCTTTGATCTACTGATATGGTTTACGTTTGTGTGCTGATCTGTGTGTGTTTTGTTGAGCTGTTTCATGATTTTTTTTTTTTTTTTTTTTTATGTGTATGTTTGCCTGTTCGTGTGCCTGATCCGTCATGTATTAGAACATTTCAGATGCTCTGTGCTGTAAACCCATCAGCCCCACCTCCATTGCCGTTGGCGTCTTTCTCCCAATCACTCTCTCAGCTAGAGCTCGGTAGCAATTAATGCACTTATCAGTCATTGAATAAATATGCTGTCTGCCTGGTGTGCATGGCAAAGCCTTCTTCCTTTTTCATGAGTCCAGAGAGTCTAATGAATGTCAGCTTCTATATTCTTTGAGTCATTCTGTTGTATCCTGTTGGTGCCTGTATTCATTAGTGCTGTAGCTTGTGATGTAACTTTGAAAGTGAGACTTGGGTAATAAACATATGTCGTTTTTAAGCAATGTTTTATTATGGAGGTTCCTCTTAGGGAACTTAAAAGTACTTTTCTGCCATCTTAAATACAGCTAAGTGTTGAAAGAGACATTTTTTTCTGGACTCCAAGTATGTATAGGAAAATAGGAGGTCGTATGATGACTGATGATATTGGTACTTTCACTGGTTGGCTTATCATCCTTTTTCCTCCTGTCTCGGGTTATTTATATTGTTTGTGTGTGTGTGCACGCACAGCACCCTTTCCACATGGGGAGCAGCAGGCAATGGCATTACTTGTTTTAATGGAAGCTTATCTGCTTTTATTACCAGTAACTGAGCCACACCAGCAGTGAGTGATTTAATAAAGCCAACAGTACCCAGAGTTATCATACACTAATGATCCAGTGTGTGTTTGTGTGTGTTATGTCATATATGTCCGCAGCACTCCCCTGTGTTTGCTATTATTTCTTTTTTTTCAGTCTTCTCTTTCTCTCTCACTTGCTTCCTTTCCTTCAAAGTTGCAGTAAAGTGAAATTGTAGTGCAGAGATTCTCTAGCTGTTCCTTCATCTTTTCCTCAGTCTAAAAGTCTTCCAGCAATGCACCAGGCTAATCGCGTAAATGGGGAGAACTCTTTTGTGTAATAGATGGCAAGCATAATGTAAAGCTAATGAAGCTGTTAGTTGAGCTGGGGCCTCCCTTTTGCCCCTTTTCTCCCAGCCGGCTGCCTGGAGGGGGTCTAGAACTCCCTCTTTCTCTCCCTCTCCCTCCCTCATCCAGTCTTTTCATTTTTAAGTGAGAGATACAGACTGTGCATCTACTCCTGCCGTACTCCCGCTCTTATTTTTCACTGCAGTGTGGTTCTTTTGATCGAGTATTTCAGATATGGAACTTACCTACCACTTTGACTAAAAGGCTATCAACACTCATGATGGCAGCACACGCAGGTCTCCTCTCTGCTGTGCATCCATTTCAGAATCCCTCCTATGGTGCAGGTGAAATGGCGTTCCCTGCTTCCAGCAGTGCCTGCTAAATAGTGCAAAAGCAGACCAGCTTCCTTTCTGGTTAATGAAACTGCTCTACCCTTGACAATCTGTGATCCTTATTGAAACTACTTATTGAATCTACTATGTGTACATGCCTTCTATTTTTACTTCACTTCCTTATACACAGCTTGCTTTAATTGTCCCTACTGACCCCTGCCTTTTGACAGCTGATACCTAATATTTAGCACGAGTGTGCAGTGTCCTTTTACCCAGTGGGAGTTGGAGGTCACTTCTGAAGGCACTATGGCTCTTTTTTTACGCAAACACTATGTTATACAGCACTTGGGACAGAAGCAGCATTTGAAGCAGGCCCCAGAATTACTATTTAATGATCAGTAAGGTTGGTGTGAATTTGTAACTGTGAGACCCAGTTAGAGCTGCTGGAAGTGCCGTAGCTTTCTAATCAGAGGTCTGTTGTTGCAGCCGGTGGGTACTGCTGCCTACTCTGCAGGCAGATTGCGCGCTGCTGCTCACATAACACCGCAGCCAACCACCGACCTTGTTCTTCTGAGTGGCAGCCTCTTACATTTAGATTTATGCATTAACGTTCTTCGCTCTCTCTCTCGTTCTCTCTCACTCTCGCTCTCTCACGCTCTCTTCTCTTTCCTTTCTCCTCTCTCCTGGTGGGGGTGGACACAGAATGTTGATGAGAATCATCACAGTGACGGCTTGGGGGTGTGTTTTGTTTTGTGTTGTCACTGCAGTGCTACGCCTGTTGGCAACTTAGACACAGCATTGCTGCATTTGCATTGTTGGACATCCTAGCAGGCTGTATTTTTATATTCATGTCCACTCTCACACAGGTTGAGATGAGTCCTTGTGAATACATTTACATTAGGATAGCAGCAGAAACATTTTGTCTGTCTCTGCTGAAATTACCAAGTTCTACCTTTATGCCCTTGAATTACATTTCCTCTAGTTTAAGCTTCTGGGTGAGTCCTGCAGATACTCATTGATAGGAAGCTGCAGCTTGAAAAATCTGTATGTCAAGACTGAATTTCACTGGGCACTGCTGCGTCGCGTTCCTGCTGTGATGCGGCCACCATAGCTGATCGCTGCCTTTCTAGACAATGCTTCTAATTCCATGCGCGCAGCGTGTTCCCAGCGTCCCAGAACCGGCTCTCCACTTTGCTCCCCAAAGAATAGGCGACTAGTCTATTTTTCACCGAAACCGTGTCGAGCTGAACAGAACCAATTGCACCAGACGGGAAGGCAGACACAGAACTTCGTGTGCACATTCCTGATCGTATACAGCAACAACAAACACAATTAAAGTTGACAAAAATAGAAACCATATAACTATGTAGCCTATTTACCCATGGTAGAAGTGTAATAAACAAGGAATAATGACAAAATCAACCAAATCTAAGCAAGTCAACAAAATCGTGCAGAGGACGGAACAAAACCAGGTCACATACGCAGTGTTATAAAGCCATGCCTGGTGGAATTTAGGGCTTACACACTTGTCTTCTGCTTTTAAAATTCCAACCAAACAATGAAAAAACCTTTGTGTCTTTCTTTTTCTGTGAAGTTAGTTACTGACCTTTGCATCATTTTTTATGCATTGTCAGAAATGCCTAAATGTCAAAATAATATAGTAGTCTGAGACCTGAGGAAAAAATTGGAAACATTGTTAGACAGTTGGCCTTGCTGTAATGTTATCTAAATGACCTACTGAACTGACAGCAGGTTGTGGTTATAGTTGGCTGCAGTGCTTCATGGTTATCCTGACGATTATCCTGCAGTGTGCAGAAGGAATGGAGTAGAAAGCTGCAGAGGAAGGACTGTACGTTATTGATTGACAGTATGGGGCTGACCGGCTATAGGGGCTGGAGCTCGTTCTTTGCTACATGCACTCACTGACTGAAATATTGCAACAAAGCCATCTCAATGACAGTCAGACTAGAATCTTCTCTTGTGTCTTTGGCTTTCTGTATCACTCACTCTCTTTATCACCCTGTCTTTATATCTTTTTCTGTCCAAATATTTCTCTCAGCATCAGTGTCTTTCTTTCTGTGTTCTCTCCCTCTCTCTCTCCTGCTAGCTAGATTGCTGCAGAGCTCTTACAGAAAAGAAGCATAGTGAGATATGGCACTGCATCATAATGCCTCGGACATGCACTTATCGCTCACTCGCTGCACCTCTCCTCCTCTCCTGTGCTAAAAGTTTGACTGATCGTCGTCTTGGGTTTATTGACCCAGCGACAACTCATGTCAGACGTGTGCTCACTGTTGACACTGTGTGAAAAGCACTGGGGCTCACATGGTGATGTTTGTCACCTTCAAACCACAGAGGACTACGGTTAAAGTCTGTAAGAAAGCGAAATGCGAAGCTTGTTTGTTCCCTCAGTACTGTACTGTAAACATTCACCTGGGGGAAGCCCTGTGGAGTTGGCCCTTCAACAGGGGAGAGGAGGTTGGGCAGTGTTGCCTTGAGCAATGTTGGTTCTTGTAGCTTCCTCCATGTGAGGGTGACTCTGGATCTCTGGGGCATTTACTCAGAGCTTTGTCCCCAGTTTACCTCATGGTTTCACCTCATTGCTGCTGGTCTGTGCCAACCAGGCAGCTGCATGTATGCACACCAATGCACGAATGTGCCCGAAAGTCGGCATTAAAGTAAGGATGATTAGGGCAAAAAGTGTGCTGTGCATATAAGCTTTGGATCACAAGCAGGTCCTAAGGCAGGTTGACATCCTGCACCAGAAACCATTTGCTGCTTATCCCTCTGTTGTATTCTGCTCACGTGTTGTGCCACCCTACTACATCAAAGAGATGCAGGGCTGATTTTAGGTGGATTTTCAACCTTATCTCCTCTTTCATCTCATAAGAGTGTAGAGGTGATTGTTTTGCATACAGAAGCCTAAGTGGAATTCTAATTTAGATGTTTGGTTCACCCAAACTACCTCATAGTACTGTTTAGCCATGCAGATAGTTATCTCTGAGATTTCTGCTGATACCCCAGTCCACTTGAGGTGAATGACATTTCGCATGTATCGCTCACAGCATTAAATAAATTACATTTAAACATTTCAAAAGCAACATTTCCCCATAAACAGTGATGCTCACACTGGATAAATCAGACATCACAATCTAGGGTGAATATAATTTAAACTGCTGCAAAAGGCCATGACAGGTAAGTCTGAAAATATATTTTGTTTGTCATCTGAATTAGCCTACCCTTTATCTGATATTTACCTAACAGTAACATTCTAACATCCTACCAAGCTACTCACTATGCTATGCAAATGAAACTGAGTCTTCTTCAGACTTTGAGAGCTCTGTTGATGTCTGTTTTTATTTTCCATATTTTGCATATTAAATATCTTTATTTTATTTCTTTTTTAAAAACAGTATAAAATACACAGTATTGCACATAATAAATCAATTGCACTTCTTTAAGGTACAGATAAACATCTAGTTCTCTTGATGCTACAGCATAACTACTGAAAGAAACCAACCTGGCATGTACAAGAGTGGAGGTGTGAATCACATGTAGCCAACAGAAAGCAGCATGTTGGAGCTTGTGAAAGTCAAACCAGTGATATCTAGTAGTTTGCAAGGTGTTGTTGTGACAGTAGATAAAGATATTTCTTTTATGCCCTTGAAACCACTTTGGCGCATTTCCTGTGTTTTGGGGCAGTGTTTTTGGCTTTGAGAGGGACTTCGGTTTTATGCTCCTGCATACGTTACTAATGTAATGTTTTCTTTTAGATACTGGCTGCTGTCCTACTCATTAAAATGGTATTAGCCCTATTTGATGCTATACAACATATATTTATATATAGTAAATGCAAATATTATTTTGGCTGTACATAGTGTTTGAACCCTGTATGGAGTTACTACATGAATTTTTACTTTACAGTCGAATAGATGAGAAGCAGTGAGCTTGGGGGGGGGGGGGGGGGGAAAAAAAAAAAAAACTTGG
>NC_060163.1:18325818-18357400 GCF_021292245.1 Micropterus dolomieu
GGGGGGGGGGGGGGGGGGGGGGGGGGTAAAGAAAAAAACAACTTGTGTCATTCTCTTTAAAAAATGGTTCTTTAAAAGCTAGAAAAGATCCTGCAAAATCCGAGGGTTGTAAAAAGCATGCAAGGCCACACGCCTGCCACCCTGCACTGTAGAAGCCCTGGTTGTGATCAGAAGTGGCACATTCAGTCTTTCTGGATTGATTTCAGTAGCTATTGAGTAGCTGGAGCAGGATACTGGAGCAATACAATCACAGCTATCTTCTGTTACCCCTCACATGTGCTAAGAACCAACATAATTTATTATACTTGCTTTTGTGACTAAAACAATAAAGGCTCTTTTTTTTCTGTTTCAGCCAGAACTTTCTATAGTTTCATACTGAAGACATTTGTGTGTATGGATTCCCTCTTTTCTTTAGGCTATTGGGTTTCACTGACCATATGCATTGGGAGATTAGTAAGAACTAAGTTTAATGTATGAAAAGGAATTAAGAATCAGAAATGATTTACCTCCTATGAACTGTAATTTTAAAAATGCACAGCCCCCTTCACAGCAGCTCAAATAAATATATTCCACTAAACCTTAAAGTGAATGTCTATAGATATATATTTAAATAGAAAAAAGTACATTGACGTCTAACTTTGCAAATGTTATTAAGAAAATAACTGTTATTTATTCATTTTTTACTTCAAAGTCAGTCGATTCAAGGAGACATTTTACCAATGGATAGAAAGTTGATCATAGAATTCCCATAAACATCTCTGACTTCTTTGTCCATTAGGCCTCTTCTTTAGATATTATGAAAGTCTTCAATCTGTCATTGTTAGGAGGTGATCTACAGGTGTGAGTTAATACTCAAAATAGTTATTTTTAATTATTCTGGAGAAAAGGTATCCTGAACAGTGTTAATTGTGCTTTGCAGTATGGTGATATGCTGTTGATGTAGACCTCAGAGCATCATGGTTGACTTGCCAACCTCTCCTGGAGGCTGGGAAGAAAGACAAAGTCCCAACTGGTGAATAGAAATGTGATGGTCACTGGACTATTATCATAGAATAGGACCTCATAGATGTCAGCTAGAAAAATATATGCACATAGATAGAAGGAAATCAAATCCATCTTCCCACCTTGCTGATCTCCAAATGTGTTGCCGTGGTGTAATTTCACACCCTGTTTGAAGAAATTAGTTCAAAATAAATTGGAATTTTTGGTAAGCATGACGTTTAGATTTTTCCATGGAATCCACACTTGTGTCCCATTACACATCCAGTCATCTCTGAGAAAGGGATTCAGTATCCAGTTGTGGAGCTCTCCATTAATACTGGTTACCAAGTCTACAAAAAGCCAAGTAGATGTGATAAAATAAAAGACGATGGACAAACCGAACGAACGACGAGACGGATGCATAAATCCTGTGCATCGGTATTGGGTGAGGAGATGGTCCTGTGTTTTCACAGGAACCAAAGTTTCCAGCGAGCGTGCTTCTTGGAGTCTGCTTTGGACTTGCGTTTTGGGGTGGAGGTGAAGGCCTCCTGGGGGTAAGGCAGGGGGGCGAAGTGGGCGTCGTCTGAAGGGCAAAGCCTCTTCATCAGCGGCTGCAGCTTGTCCTCCTGCTGCTTGAAGTCCAGCTCCACACTACAGCAAAGAAACAAAGACATACAATCAGCTCAAACAGTAGCGAACTGCTGCATGCAGGTTCTAACACCACATCGTCCAGTTGCTATTACAATACATGCTCAATAATATCATCTCTTGTATATACGCCTCCCTGTTTTCTGATTTTCTCTTCTGCTTTCTGTATTAATTTGCTGTTGCTGCTGTTAATGCAACCCAAACACTATCTTCACTATGAGTTACGTTAATGCCCACCCAGCAAGAATTGATCAGAGTGAATGAATCAGTGTGTATTAATAGTACTTCTCCTCTATTCACAGCTATACAGTGGTGAGTACAGCACAACTATGTTACTGTACTGAATGAATGCTGCGGAAATGTGAATTATTGTGAATTTATCGTCATTATTTTTCATTTATCTGGCTTTTATCTTGAACCTGCCTTCAAACTTGTTATTTGCCCCCGTTATTTGAATACTGGATTTTATTTGATACATTTGACTGTGTATATTTCAGTGACACTGAACCCCCCCCCCCCCTTATGTCCCCTTCACGCCTCTTTTAATCTTGACATGTTTTGACTGCCACACTCCCCCTCCAACCATATTAAGTATCTATGTTGTGGCCTGTTCTCACTTGACCCTACACAGGCATCTGTCACAGCACTGCTCAGCCTGGTGAAGCGACCTACATTTCTTGCTCGCTTCATCCTCATTCCCAGTAAAATCTCCCAATTCAGAGTGTTTTTGATTGCATCTGGCTGCCCACTTTGGCTGCTACAGCTGCCACTGCTGTTGTTTTTGTTATTTGCATTCTTATCATGATTTCATAAAGTGAAAGGGAAGCCCATTAGTATTTTTCCCAGTGAGGAGTGCTGGGTCACTGGAGGGGGTGTTGAACTGAAGATCATTTGCTTTGCTAAATCTGAGATCAGAGCCTGGGTATTGAGTTTATATGATGTTGCTTTGATTCCTCCACAATATTACAACATCAGCAAGAGGTCATGGGGATGCGGAATGATTAATTTGTGGGATTTTTATCCACACACCAACAAACACAGATTGTTTTCATTCTCGGTATACTCCAAGTTTCCCCAGGCTGCTAGGTGATTTATCTGGACCAGCCATCATGGTAATCCCACGCCCCCGCACATCTGACTACTGCTAAGTGAAACTCAGATTACAGCTTCAGCTCTGGTAAGTGTATAGGGACTTTAATCTGCTAAATCCTCGTCCAGCCACTAGCCTGAGTCAGGCTGGTGGGGACTCTGACTGACAGACTTACATGGCAGCAGGATTCACTTTATGAATACTGCAGTTTGTCTGGCTAGACGCTGCTGTTTACCACTGTGAGAGATTATGCAGTGTCAAGTAGAGGTGTGAATCTTCACTGGGCTCGCGATCCGATTCACCTGTCAACGTTTCGAATGTACACCGATTCTCGATTCATCTCAATGTATAGCGTCCTCAATTTTCTATATTACTGAACATGGCTGATTTTTCATCAGTTAATACAAGCAGTCAGATAAATCTGAACTCCCCTTTTATTTAGAAAGTGCTTTCAAAAATCTGACAACATTCTTTTTATACTTTCCATAATATAAAAAGATGATTCTTGCTGTATTTGTGTAATACACCTCAGTACATAAACCTCTCAGTGTTGGATGGCAAGGTTAACTGTGCATCCTCAATTCTTGGCTGATTAGCTGTATTCTTTATTGTTGCAGACAGTAGCTCAAGGTAAAAACAGCTAACGTGGTCCCTAGAATTTGTTGCATTGCTGTATAAAATTTTTTCGCTTTCAAAATACTGCGTTTTTAATCTCTGCCTCCCTCTGCTATATCGCCTAACATTTAAAAGTAGCATTAGCCTGACATTGCCTTACAATTCAGTGCAAGAGAGTGATGTTGCAGCGCAACAACGTAACTTTACAACTTAATTGTCTTGCCAAGGCCTGATAATCAACAGTCAATATTACAGGTCAGCATCTGGTGCATCTGAAAGCACAGCCAACTAAAAAATTCCAGGCCATACAAATGAGGAGTTGAAGGTTAAATCCAATCACGTGTCACAGTAAAATATAGCACTTTTTAATTATGTACATTGATACTTTTGGCATTGATTCGAACAGAACAGACATAAATGTTGGTGTCTGACAGTGACTCAAGTGAATGTTGAACCAGACACTCAGCACTTTCATTTGTTTGACTCAGGCCTTTACACTGGGCCTGGCAACAATGAATCATTCGTCATTCTGTTTAAGTCTTTCTGGCAAAAAAATGGTCCAAAATTCAGCGGTCCAGGCTTTTACCAGATACCAGGAAAAGACAAAAAGAGAGAAGATAAATTGTGAATGGATTTTAATATTTCATGTATCACAAATGAATTGGCCAGACAACATGTCAGACCTACAGCAGTCAAAATTGGACCTTAAACAGCCTGCCTAAATATATTTGAAATTACTTCTGAAAACCTTCCGCTATAAACATTTTTTTTTACCTGATGCTGTACAATTTATCTTGACTGTTTTGATGCAGTCTGTTTTGGATTTTACTCTGTTTCTGTCTTTTCACGATCTTACATGTACTGATTCCTTTTGTTGATACCAGTTTTAGATTCATTGTTTCCTTTGGTCAGGCCCAAGGGAACTGAATTATGAGTGTGAACACAACCCTCAGACTCATGATGTATGATAAGATCACAGTATCTTCTGAAGTCAAACTCAGGCTCATGAAATAAATGTAATTCAATGGCTAGAAAATGAACAGGCTCTTGCAGCTCAAATAACTGTAGTGTAGTAACGGAGCATCAAAGGATTCTGTGATCAATGACTTTATGTTTGTCAGAGTCTAATGAGTGTGTGGTGGTGTCATTGCTGTAGCTGCATGCTGAGTATTTCGTTTTATCTCTTTAAAAAACTTAAATTTATACTGTATAAGGAACGGAGAAACAGATCTCGCTACCTTTTTTCTGGCTTCTTCAGGGACGTACTGTAGCTTAATGCTGTGATATGTTTCTCACACACATGCACAGACACACTGCAACAGTGATAGGATTTCCCCTGCCCTTCAGCGTAAGCCTCTAATATAGCTGAGACTCTTGTTGCTCTGCATCCATGGCTACAGGTTATTGCCCTGTATGGACACAGAGCCGTTTTAAAGATTTAAAGAATTATTTTTATGGTACAATCTTTAGACATGTTTTGGATTTATGAGAGTACTGCTCTCAGTGCATTCAGTTCATAGGACTTGTGTGGCAGTCTTTGTTCAGCTCTTGCCTTTGTATTTGTGCATGTGCTTCGGTAGGTTCAACTGGAGTGTCATTGTACAATACTGTTACTTTAATGATCTTACTTAGTACTTATCTATCTTACAGAGGATTTTAGTGTTCACTTCACCCTAAATCACGCTCTACTTAATCTCAGAGATACTTGAAAGTGTTATATCAAGTATCATGTCAAGGTGGTCGAAAAAAGAAAGGACTACATAGGTTTGTATTGTCTTTAAAAAAACAGGTGGACATGCTTCACCTGACACATGTTTATGCACTGCCACTTATCCCACTTGAAACCATAGAGGTGATGTAAGATTATAAATCATTATTCAGCTACAATCATTTCAGTGTCCTTAGAAGTCCTCATGCAACGTGTATTAGTGTACTGTCACAGTATTTTTTTCAGGTTTAATAAAGCTCTCTAGCTGTATTATAATCAGACTAAATACATAAACACACTCTCTCAAGGAATCTCAGCGTATAATATTTGATTAACCTGTAGATTCATGTAGTCCAGATCTGTCGCCCTGGTAGGTGTTTATTTTATCTCAGCCTGACTTTTACTTTTGTGAAGCCGAATCTACTCTTTAATTAAATTTGCCACTCATCAAAAACATAGCTTTCAATCTGCCAGTAGAATCACACCCAGTAGAGGTAAAGCGGCATGTGGCTTGGGAACAGCATAGCAAGAAAACCCAAATGTCACTGACAAGAAAAGAATCTGCATAATTTCATTTGAAAAAAGCATAGTGAAAGGATAATCATCTAATCTTTGAAACATACTCAAAAGGCTTTTTTATGAAAGATTTATTAGTCTCTACCCGGCCCAGTTATCAGCATCTCCTTATGGAACTGTCAGGGCCCTGCTGCTTCGCTCTACATTTTGATTTTTTGCTCAAAGCAAAAAGTGAAGCATTGTTGGCATTTTCCCCTCCCCTGGCTGCGACTCCCCTGAGTGGGTTGTTGGATCGGAACAAATTAAAGAAGGCACTTTGGACCCTGTCAGTATTTAACCTCTCTCCCCCACTTGTTCTGACTCTTTCACTTTTAAAAAAAATGCTTTTTTGGCATTTTCAGCTTTATTCAATAGTTGAAGTAGAGAGACAGGAAAGACAAATGAGGATATTATATGCAGCAAAGGGCTCAGATCGGTACTCGAATCCAGGCCGCTGCTGTATGGACTCAGCCTTGATACGTGCTGCGCACTCTACCTGATGAGCTCTGTCTTTGTTTCTCTCTCGCTAACCCCCCTCTTTTCTTGTCATGTTCTTGCTCTCCAAAAAGTGGATCTACAAGGGGGGAAAAAGGAACTCGTCCCCTACTTGCGTAACGTCTCATTTTAACTCATTCATCGACATACACACCTGTCCTTTACCTTGCTTTAAACATCTGTGAGTCTTTATCTTTTGCTGTCTTCTTCATCTTCTCTCAGTCTCTATGTTTCACATTCTTTCCCGGTCTTCCTTTTTGTTCCCTTATCTTCCCCGGGTGCGAATGTGTTCTTCCCCACTGTCCTCACTGTCCCTTCACACTATCTGTCCTACCGAGGATCCCTCTTGTAGCTATGGTAACCAGCTTGCCACCATGTTGGAAAACATCATTATGCTTGCACAAAAAGAGATATCTTCCCCTGGCAGATTCGTGCAGTAGGACAGCCTTGCTACTCAGTAATTTCCATATGTTATAATGTAATCAGCAATTCAGCCTTTAGCAACGCTTAATTGATTTTCATAGCCTCACACAATAGATAGGAGTTTTTTTCCCCTTTTTAAATACTGATTCTACTTTGTTGATTTAAAATAAAAATCTATTTGCACTGCAGTGTTATTCAAAGAATGTTTTACCATCAGATAGTTAGTTTAATGATCAGCTGCAGTTCCCTGTTTCTGAATGAATCGCAAGACATGCAAGCTATTGACAAAATTAGACTGATTGGAAATAACTGTAGTCCATTGTGAACAATGATACCCAGTGTTGGGGAACTTCCATTCGACTTGTTTAATCACAACCACTTAAATGTATCGCCTTGTTTGATCAGCACATTAGGCCATATAAATGCATTGTGAGGAAAATGAGATTACAGGGTTTCTACGTCAAGTCGCATCACAACTTAATGGCTGTGGTCTTGAAATAAGTGGCATGCATTTCAAATCCTCAGCTTTTCTGCACCGTCCTATCTGTCTCATTTTCTTCCTTTCCAGCATCTCCCCGTGTTTGTCTCTCATGCTTACTCTCTGACTTCTTTTCTTTTTTCCCCTCATTCCTCTCCTCTCCCCACCTTTCTCAGTAAAATATTTTACATCACCTGGCAAGATGGAATGAATTGCAATAATCTCTCCTATTCTCTTTCAGTGGCATGCACGTTATTTTAAGCATTCAATCCCCAAATTCATTTGAACACACACTGTTAGCTGTTAGGAGAAGATAACGTATTCTGAAGAAATGGCAAGATAGAGAGAGAAAGTTACTGAGGGAGGATAAAAGAAAGACGGACTGAGTTCAGAATGTTTCAAAATGAGGAACGTGGGACTAGACAAGGACATGAGACCACAGCAGCTTGTATATTCTGTTTGAAGTCCATGCCCTTAAACTACAGCACTATATTGATCTGGTGCTGTTGTTATGCTAAGGATAGGCTCTGAGATGATGCCATATACTCTAGGATAAATTGATTATACTGAAGAGAGCATGACTGGCTCCTTACTGGGCTGCGTTTTACAGTGATTTATGGACCCATATGTCCACTCAGGTCATGAGACCAGCTTTATCATAAACCCAAGACTCAGGTGTTTGGCCCTGATGCAAAGACACAAATGTACACACGGAAAATCCTAATAGATATTATAGACCATTCCTCCCACATACAGTTTGTGTTCCTTCATGGCTCTGCTTCCTATCCAGTGTTCCTCCACCTCCAGAGAGGTTGTTTTCATGGAGATCTAAGTAATTAGATTGCCATTTAATCCTCCTGCCTGTGTGAATACAACTGCTATATTTGATTCTGTGTCCAATCAACACAATTTAACATGCCAAGCGAGTCTCTTAAAGGAGAACTCAGATCAATTTAACAGATTTCAAACATCTCACTTAGAAATTTCTGCCCTTTATCAAGTTGAAACCCTGCCAAGGTTTGTCAAAAATGAGCTTTCTATTTTGTAATGAGTTTCTTTTTTTCTGCACTTCCTCTGTAGGTGAAGCGTTTCAATTGATTGTGGCAGATGTAGGAAGCGAAATGTGGAGTTTTGATGTTAATATAGCGCATGTTTGAAGACAGTTGTCATTGTGCGTGCATGATCAACACAGGCCAAGTCAAGGGACAAATCTGAACTGACTTTGACTGTGACACCTTCATATTATATTAAGTTTCCCCATGGAGATTCAAGCATAGATAAGATAAGAGAGATATGTTGGACAACTCACTGACATGTGTGTGCAATTGGCTCATATTCAAATGGACACACATAATCATAGTTTTTATTGCACCCTGCATTTTGTATATTTTAAACCTTCATTGGTTATTCAGGTCATGTTAATGGTAATCATAGGTAATTTAAATGAAACACCTTTCCCAACACACCTGTGATCAGTATAGGTACACTCTGAGCTTCCAAGACTGTCTTGACAAAAAGAACCTTAGAATGGAACTGCACATACTTTTTAAATTTAGATGTGTTATTATCACACTGCAGTTTGTGCTCACAGATTCAGAGGGATGGTTGGTGAACACAGAGACTGGCACAGCAGGGCAAGCACAGTTGGTCTTTACTCGAATCGGCAGGCGGAGTGGAGATGGGGGGATAGGTAGACCAGAGGGAGCAGGGCCTTCTCTCTCCCAGGGCCAAATCACATAGAGTTAGCATTAAACATGGTGCTGACTAATTTATACCAGGCAAGCACCTGTCTCAACAGTTTGTTCTATTTCATATATTTGAAGTTTGGCCGGTGGCTTATCAGTTATTGAGAGCAGTAGATAGAAAATTATTTTAAATGTCTCTCCGGAGGAGAATGCTGACTGAGTGGAACAGCAGTGTCCACTAAAAACATTGATGCCCTTTTGCCCTCTTACTCTCATCTTCTTCCCCTCCTGTTCTTTTTGATTGTTAGAATCATACTTTCTCTAAGCACCAAAGTGAAAAACAGCCAGACACGTACACATATACACATACAGATTGTGTCATGCAATTTTAACTTCAAGCAAAGCCCCTCATTGGGCCTGCAGACTGTCAGTCTCATTGTGTATCAAAGAGGACGGAGGTGTCAGGACCTGCAAGGTCAGGGCCACCAACAGAAAAAGTTAGCTTACCCCCACACAGTTTCACATCAGTTCTATAATTAGTGGTTATTTTTGTCATATGATCTCTGACAATCTATGGATTATGGATTTAGCCACGCTAGCAATGTGGCTCCACAGATGGCAATGTTGGTCCGTCAGTCAATTCACCACGTTGATCCAGGCTGAAATATCTTAACAACTGTTGGATTGCCAAGAAATTTTGTACAGACATACATAGTGCCATGAAGATGCATGCCATTTCTTTTAGCGCCACCTTGAGGTTCACATTTGTGGTTCAGAATGAAATATCTTGATAACTATTGGATAGATCATTGTGAAATTTTCTACAGATATTCAAAGTCCCTAAAGGATGAATTCCAATGGCTTTGGTGATCCTCTGACTTCATCTTGAACCATGATCAGGTCAAAATTTGTATTTGTGCTTTAGATCTGAAGTTCTAAGAGACCAAATGGACCACCAGTCCAAAACTGAAAGGGATTCATTTTACAGCAAAAGTCATGCATCAGACATTTATGTCACTTATTCTCGATAACTACTACTACTGAAAAAATTAGTTCAGTTCAGTTATCTAAATTGATGGCAACAACCGACTAATTGATAAATCAGCTTCTTTTATTATTCCACATACTTACACATACACCTTCATAAAAAGAGAACTATGTACCCTGGTAGACTAATGACTTTGGACTTGCGTTGGTACTGGTTGGTACGCATAACTTCAGTTGGCTTGGCAACAGCACACAGTGATAATATTTCATGATGTTCTGATGGTAATTAATTCCACCTTTTGCTCACGCATTCTATAGTATATATCTTTTCTGCTTTGCAGAGCGTGGTGTGTAAATGTCACACGTCCCCATGTGCTCATTAACAGCGTCCATATTAGTCTTGCATCTCCAGCCCCTTCCCCTCATCCATACTGTCCCTTTTCCACCTGTTCACTTTCCCTCAAGGAGAAAGGAAAGGGCACATTCAGATCATCATGTCTTTGAAGAGAAATGGCCACTTACCTGTAAATAATGCATGCGCTGTTCCGGCATGTGTCACAGTTAGCCGTGTCCTGTCCGGTTCGATAGGAGAGTCTGCAGGGAAGATAAGAGTCGTGAATGAGTAATCACAGGACTTGTTAAGCTGCTCCCGCACACCTTTCTTTCTCATCTTGTTTGTCATTCCTCGTTAGCACGGCCGCAGTAAATGAGGGTGATGAGGAGTCATGCTGCCCTCCTGAGTGGCCTGTGTCTGGCAGCCAGGGTAGAAAGAGCATGATGTCGGCCATTAGCTGTGGTTGATTGATTGGAGGTCAGATAAGGCAAAGTAGTACACAGGATGAGTTTCTGGGCTGCATTGAAAGGTAGATCAAGACTTGTGTCAGGATTGTTACATTACAAATGTTCTCATTAAAATAATAGGTTGTGCTGCAACTAATGGTCATTTTCATTATTTAACACATTTTACCAGAGCCCTATATGATGTCCTCTATCCCTCCTCTGCTTTCCCATTATCAAGCTTTTTCATTCACTGGAGAAATCCAACCATTGATTAATCGATTCTGTACATGATAGTGTTGTAAAGCATACAGTAAGAGTTCTGTTCAATTTCAACCAACTTGAAAAAACAGAATCATTTTAAAATTAAATGGGTCCTCTAAGCAGATAAAATTTGACAGTTTTGTTTAGGGCGGCAGGCCTTTGGCTTTATATAGTCAGTCCGTCTTAATATCATTGTGATATTGATTCACCAAATTCACATTCAAACCCATCAGTTTCCCATCTTATATTCTGTGTGTGCTCATATCGTTATTTTATTAGTTGTCTCTGTGATAAAATATAATTATGAACCAAGTTCCCATAATAGATCCCTATTTGTCACGGGGCAGTTAAAGACCAGGTGATGGCCCTGAATGGAACTATTCGGTTACATGCTTCAAAGGCTCAGTGGTTTTCTTATTGGATTAGCATCTGGAAATATGCATATTGATTAACTGCAACTGTTTCCCCTTGTAATTTATGACATACTATATTACATTGAACGGACTGTACTGTGGATTCATCTCAACAATGACATGGACCTCTAACCTCCTGGTTAGTTTTTATGGTTATGACCCAAACTGCTGCATTAACAGAAAGGAGTCTTGTAAATCCAGTACAAATGTCAGGGTTTTATTATATACCCAGGTATCATTCTTCATCAACCATTCTTCTTTACTATCAAGAGAATATATGGAGTGACGCATAGTAGCTACCAAATACAACCAACCTCAAACTACAGCAGTTTTTAGTATGATGGATTACCAGAATCAATCTACCAATGTCTCGAGAATCACCGGTATGAAATCTGTGCGACTGACCTAATCACAGCGAAAAGCACACTGTATGTCAATTCACCCAAATTACACACACTTGTTTACCAGTGGTACATAGCTGTGGAGATTATAGTATTTTTTTGCATGTTTTTTGTTATTTGGGTGAACCCAACCCTTTAGCAAACAATTACTGTCATAAGTCAGGGTTCCTCAAATGAATGTTGCTGCAAAAGCCACTGGATCCTTCTAAGTGAGGTCAGTGTATCTAATGTTCGCATTTAGTTTCCATCTCTCATCTTTGCAGTAGCAGGGACATTTTAAAAATCTCTCTCAGGGACTCTTGTCACACTGCCCATAAGGTGCGGCACCAATAAAAATGATCCCTCCTTATCTACTCCTTTCTGCTGTGATAGGTATATTAGAGGTGTTGATAACAATATTGTTATTTAAGTTTGTTACAGAATGAGGTAGTGTGGAGAGTCTGAGAAGCGGATGAGTGCAGTGATATCGGGACATTTACTTTTAATTGTAATTAAGGGGCTTGTCATTGGAGCTGGGGTGACAGAGCGGTGCAGTGGGGAAGTTCGAGGCCATTTTCACTTTCCACCCACATGAGCCAATCGATAAGCAGCCAATGGAGTGATGGCAACGGGATTTCGTCCTTTCAGCAACTCACCCTTATTCTTTTTCTCTTGCCCTCATGCTGTCTATATATCTTTTCCCTTGTCCCTCCCCACCCCTCTCTCACACTGAGTTGATAAGAGTGCAGAGCTCATTTCGGCAGACCTCCCAGGGGAAAGCGAAGCCAATAGTGCCATTAACAGTATATTTATACACCCTACCCCCTTTGTGCTACTAGGTGAGCTCTCCCAAAGGTCACTGAGTGGGTTTGAGTCCAAAGGCATAAAAACATGCACACATACACAGTGTTAATAGACAGGCTAGCAGCAAGTCCCCATGAGTGTGATCAAATGGGTCTGGCCTGCCAACACTGGCGATGAGGCAGCAAATTTATTCCTGAACTTTGTGCTGTTGGATACAAACCAGTGATGTACTCTACAGCTGCATCGTACCCTTCACACTGCGTTGTATGCCCTCCTTCGTCTTACGTTTTGTAGTTTCTATGTTGAGGGACATTGGGATTATCATTAGGAAAAACTTTGAAATGGGAATTTAAAGTGGTAAAAATTACTTCAGGGACTAGTGGTTCTTCCCACTTGACATCTCTCTTCTCTATACCTTTCACCCTCTTTTTCCATTCTGCACTCATGTTATCTTCCTCCTGAGGTTGCACAGATTCGACGACCAGAGGAGGGATGAAAGTGAAA
The DNA here is from genome assembly GCF_021292245.1 of Micropterus dolomieu. Lineage (NCBI taxonomy): Eukaryota > Metazoa > Chordata > Actinopteri > Centrarchiformes > Centrarchidae > Micropterus > Micropterus dolomieu. The sequence goes on from NC_060163.1 coordinate 18,338,626, forward strand.
ATTAAAGGATCATTACTATGGCCAGTTTCTATTTCAATTCACTTTTTGATATTGTTTGATTTTAATTTTGGTTCTGCTGTTTGTTTTAGCAGAAATCAATGGAAAATTCCGTTTCTTTTTCTTTTCTGTTTTCACGTGTGTGTGTGCGCGCGCGTGTGTGTGTGTGTGTGTGTGTGTGTGTGTGTGTGTGAGAGAAGAGGGATTTTTCACTAGTCTCAGCACATTAGCTATTGAATTTCAATTTGTGCCTGGGCAGCATGTCATCAAAACATGCATAGTGATAAATGTACACAGGGTTGCATTCCCCAATTTAAAATGAATGTCATATAACATAAGCAGTTATATATCAAATGTAATTGCACTCAGTTCACCTATAGCCTGTGGGCACTATTTGTTGTGTCAGTGACATTTATGTAAGGGGTGTATGAAACTAATGTAGTGTGACTAAAGCAGCATTAGAATATTTGCTTGGCTCGCTAAAAATCCAACTTTGGAAATATGTACTGGACTAAGACTACTAAGCTTATATAGAAAAGTAGTGGTTCAGGCTCAGATGGATTACAAGAGGCTTATATTGCTCACTGACTTTAACTTAAATGTAGGCTTTTGTAAATAACGCTTGTAAACAAAATGTGATTGTTTATGTATGTGATCAGATGGCAACATTAAATAGTAATCATTTTTACTTACAAATGTCTTCTCCTTTTCTCTCTCTCCCACCTGCCACTTTATACACATCTGATAAGCCAGATGTGTGCTTGGCAACACAGAGATGGCTCCCCATGCTGCACCACATGTCCGCTTACTTTTTCACTCTCAACACACTTTTATGAGTTTGTTGATAAGGAGATTAAGGCCTTGTGCAACATTGAAGGAGGATAATTGCCTTTTTAGATGGTGTAAACTCAAAATGTGAGAAAATCTGTTCCTTGCTCAAGCCCAGTTGAATAGAAGTTTTACCCTGTTGTGCAGTCAGGTTGATATTGAGAGTTGCTTTCATAAAGCACAGAGCATTTGTGGTTGTGTGCTCCTTGGTTATAAGCTTGACGGGTGTGTATGTGTGTGTAAATCCCACAGGTTTTGGACTCCAGGTTGATGATGTTGATTATATGGATTTTCTCACTCCGTACCTCGCCGCAGTTCTGGTCAAAACAGACAAGGATCTGAGTGCCTAGCCCCAGCAATTCACTCAACAAATTGCTCATTTTGTTTGCCTCATCCCTTTGGATAGACAATCCTCTATTCCAGTGGACTAGATGCTATCTGCAACCCTTTTTGTATATATTCAGTATCCATTGGACCGTAAATGGCTTTTTCGTAGGCCATGGCTTTTTCAAAGGCCTTGGACTTACTAGATAAACATGGCGTTCAGCTGGATAAGGCCAATTATTAAATGTCTAGATTCGTATTTTGCTTAAGCAGTAAAATAACTTGAAAGTGTCACTTCAGTGCTTTGACATCCTCCTTGAGATGGTATTTATTTTTTCAACATAATAATTCCATTTCCATAGTCAGATGTATTCAAAATTTTAAATTCTAAAGGAAACTGCTGGATGATACAGGCTGCATTACCGATACTGATCTTACACATGGTTATATTTTCAGTGAGATCATGTCTGCCATTTACTGGCCTTGGGTTGAATGTGGTTTAAAGGCCACATTCATAGTGGCAGTGTTTCATATGATGGGTCTTCAAACCACTTAGGCCAAATTGAGTAAGATCATTGTCCGTAAATGTGGTCTGCAGCAGCTCCAACATATCCTGAGGGGAATCATCACAAAAGGACATTGTGCTGTAATAGCACTGCAGGGCACATCCAGGTGAAAGCCACATCACCCCAGCTACATTCCACTGTGATCTCTTTTTCAACACTCTTTGGGTGGTTCAGTCAAAGCTGTGCTGTCACTCTTACAAGCTTGTCCCTAAGATCTAGAAATAATTTTACACATCAAGAGGGTACTGAATCATGAATGTGTTCATGTGTTCAAATCGGTACTTTGTAGTGGCAGATATCCTGAGTTGAAGTATTGGAATTAGTACTGAAAAATCTAATAGTGCATCTCTGGTGTAAAGCAAAGGCTATAAGTGAAATGTCTTACCCTTCTCTGTGGGCCTCCCCCTTCTCCAGTTCCTGGATGACCCCGAGCAGCACCTTGATCGTCTCTTGGCTGGAGCTGATGAGATTTTCCATGACCTGGAGCTGTGCTTTAACATCCCCATCTGGATTCATAGGCACTATTTGCTTACAGGCCTCCTGTGTTTGGTCGGGCAGTGCTCCACCAGCCTCACCACCTCTGCAGGGTGACAGAGGCTCCTCCATGCCCCGTAGAGGCCGGGCAGACAACTGTCCTGTGTGGCACTGTGCCTGTGTTGTACAGCCTCTGCTGGAACGTGGTAGCGTCTCACTCTGCAGCCCGTTGAGCTGCAGGGCTTTCTTCCGCTTGCTCCGCACGGTTGGACTGTCCAGGCACTCCACCTGCGTAAGGGAGTTCCAGGCAATGGGGCCAGTAACCTTGGAGGCCCTGTCCGGCAGGGTTCGGGACAAGCCCTCCTCCAGATTAAGCAGCTGCCTCTTGGTCGAGCGGTCTGTATCAGCCTCCCTGTGTTGTAATCCTGTCCTGGCTTTGGATGGGACGCTGCAGAGTTGGTACTCTGCCTGTGCTCCGCCTCTGCTTCCTCTCTGTGTGTCTGCAAGGCAGTCTGTGTCAGCAGAGCAGCTGAGCAGCAGAGCGTCAGAGCACAGGCCATCAGGTGCAGTGTGCTGCTCCACTGTGGCAATGCACTCATTAGTATGGAGCAGAGCCTTGGTCCTCCGGACTCCACTCCCCCCGCAGGCTCCCTCCTCCTCCTCATCTAAACCCTGCTCAGCAGCCTTGGACTGCTTCACCTCCATGACAAAACCGTTATTCTGACCTTTATAAGTTTCCACAGCTGCCACGTGTTTAAAGGTGTGGCCTTTCTTGCGCTCAAAGGGAAAGGTCTGATAGCGTTTCTTCAGGTCAGGGGACGTCTGCACACCTGTGCTCTTTGTGACGTTTGGGATGGATCTACGGGCAGGGACGGTCATGTACTTGCGGTACGCCACTTTGTATGAGATTGGCTTGCCACCTTTCCCTGCTGCCTGCAACTCCGCCTCCCTTTGCTCGTTCTGTGCCTCGCAGATATCCTTGAAACGCACTTGCAGGGCCTTGTTTCTCTTCCTCACCTGTCGATTGGCTTCCAGGGAATACTTCACCTCCAGCGCCAGTGAGGTAGAGGGCAAGGGCGCTGCCTCCGAGTCAGACTCTGAGTTGGTGAGCATGCATTTGCCACCCTCCTTGCTCACCATGTTTCCTGAGAGGCATGGAGAAATACGCTGTGTTAATCATCCATAATAAATGGCTTAAACAAACCCTTGCCTCACTATTACATCCCACTTGACAGAACACACACACCTCTCTAAGCTTAGGCAGAAGGGAGGAACCTGTGCATTTATTTAATGTATATTATTAAAAGTGCTTTTACCAGATGCTTGTCATTACTACACTTGATAATTGAGTGTAACAGAATACCTATAGCGAATAGTTGAGTTTGACACTGAATATAGTTTCTACATTTGACATTTCCATATGCATGTACAGTATGGTTACCCTTGAAGAAACCCCTTTCATTTCCTTTTTATTGCCAGTTTGATAGGGTCTTTTATACTTGGCAATCCGTCTGTGTTTATTTGCTGAAAAACTGCAAGGGGTTTGGTTTTAGCATGCCCTAAAAATAATCCTAACAGATTCTGATGATGCATTTAATCTTCTTCTCTGTGAAACCAATAACTCCAATTTCAGCATGATTTTCAACTGTTTATTATTGCCAGTTAAAGCATCGTTCACTACCACTTCCTCCTCCTCCTCTTCTACTTTCTAAGTTGTAGAGTGTTTGGGCCTCAGTTTGTATGGGAACTTTTGCTGTGGCTGTCAGTCACTCTGAGACGCTGCACTTATAATCATACACACTCTTGCACACAGCAGTAGCAATGTACTGGTGTTGACTATTCTGAAGACTATGTCTGATGTCTGCAGTTTATTTTCATGGTTCATTAGGTTCTGCAGGACTCTATACTGTCTGACCTTTCCCTCTCACAATTACACATTATGTAAAAATATGATTTGGGGCCTATTTGAAGGCACATTTGTACTCCTCTTGCATATCTGAGGATACTTCTGTTCATTTTAAATTTTCTAAATGAAAAGAGACAATAGAATATGCTGGAAAAAATGGGGAAAGGGACACACTTTTGGCAGAGGACTGTACAACCCCCTAAGGAGAAACATCCTAAGAAGATCTAATATGAATTATCTTTCCCCACTACCATAGGTATGGTAGAGGCATCCCAAAACTGTAGTTTGTCTCTGATGCTCTGACAGAAATATAATTCTCCTTCTGCCTGCTGATTCACAGTAAGCAAACACTCCACATGCTCGCTCATATAGATGCTAAATCAATTATCTTTCTCAGTTTATCTGTCTGTCAACAAGGAATGACTTCCTATTTTTACGGTTTACTTTCCAGGGAACTATAGAATGGATTTTTTGTCTGACTGTCCATCACATTATTGTCCTGGCTGTGTATTATTAAATTATAATCTTGGTCTCTGGCTCTGTTTGGAAAGAGACAGCAACCCATCTCTGTCTTTCTCCTGTTGATCGACACTAATAGCCCCTCATAGACACGTAGTATAATCTGTAAGAATGGCTATTTTACATATTGGCAAAACCTTCAGTAATTTACTATGTTACTGAAGCCTTAGTAACATTTCTCTGCCATGATATATGATTAAAAGCTGTCATATTGCCAGTAAAGGCATGCCCAGTTTATATTATTATTTTACCTAACTTTCAGAGTTGCCTTGCTTGTGTGCCAGATGCGAGGTATTTTAAACACTTTAAAGGTCCACATTGAAGTTTTTTACATAAAATAAATCCATGTTTAAAGCTTAAAAAGACATTACAGACAGATGGACCAAGCAGTATTACAGATTGACCGTCCTCCCCGATGCAGTCCAAATTTTGCACAGTATTGTCCCTGAAAACCCTGACTTGAGAGCAGCACAGCATGCCCAAATAGGTTAGTCCATCCAATGCAGTTTTTGTGGAAACTGTCTATACTCCCAACACAGAAGACAGAAGATAATCTGCCAACAGGAACAAGGGTGTCAGAGTCCAGGTACTTCAACAATGCAGTACAGGAATAAAATATACTCTACAGTAGTTCCAACTGTATCAATAACACAAAAGGAAAAACCTCAATATTGATTTTTATTTTGTCCCACCCCACAAAGCATACTGTGATGCATGAGTAAAAATGCCACTTTGAATAAGAGATTAAACTGTTACCCCACATCCCCTCTCCAAATGAGGTGGATGAATACTTCTAGGTTATAAGCTAGTCCCAAATTAAACATTATATTTAATATGTGCAAAATTATATCTTATTACCATTCAAGGTGCCATCCTGGTCTTAACCATCAGAAATTGAGACATGAATGTAGTTTGTCAGCAGAAACAGCAACAGTGTTTTCGCATTGCATTCTACTCTCTCTGCCCTACACATGGACTCCACAATGCATACAATTTCATGGTATTGTATCATATCCTGATTTAAATTTGATCCCTTTTGATATGTCAGCACTGCAGGCTGAATGCTGTGTCCCTTGCTCCACGTATCTGATATGTTACCCATTGGTTTCGGACATGGGAAACTGTAGCAGCTCGCTTATCTCACCTCCGGCTGGTACACCACCCGCTGGCCTCTTGCATAAACAGCATGACTCAACACGCAACGCTGTGACAACCGCCCCTTTTTAGGGTGGCCTTGATCTCTTTTTTCAATATTGGGGCAAGTAAGTGAAGTGAACTGACCCACTATTTTCTACCCAGTAGGACTCACCAAAAACAGACCTCACAGGGTCATGTGCGCATGGCAAAACACATCAGACATGTTCACATCTGACCTTGTTTTAGCAGCACAACTCACATGGCTGTCATACTAGCACTATGGGTCATTATTTGGGTTATTTCTAGGGACACAAGTGCTTCTTGTCCATGACGAGAGCCTGTTTGGCCCAGCTTGCTCTTGGGAAGATTTTTCCTGCTAATTCAGTCATTTTTAAAGCTTTGGAGTGCTGCAAGGACAATCCAAATTACTGCAGTAATGCAATTCATTATTCTTTAATGGAAATGGTCTTTATGCTCACAGCACGTGCTCATTTAATTCCACACACCTTGAATTTAAAAATAGGTTGCATTATTTTAAACTGCATATGAGTCGGCAGTTTTGTGAATGGCAGTTGCCTAATTGAACTTTTGGTTGCCGGGGGTAAAAAAGGTGGAAACTTCAGTGTCCTGATTCAACCTGGGGATTGAATGTTTACGGAAAGTTTGAGCCTGACTAATTTTGTTTTATCGCTTCTGCTCCACCGAAGGGAAAATTCATTAATATAGTATGCATCACAAAACCGGTGAAATGATTAAATGCTGGAATTATGGCTATACATGTCAATTAGCAACAGCAGCCTAAACAGCCTTTCTTGTTTAAACATTTAACAGGGTGTTTCATTGCACTTTTTTCATTTTCTCTTTACTTCTTTTATATTACTTATATATCTTTTCACAATTTATGCAAATTATATGTGTTAGCTGTTTTGTTGGTAACTTAGACCAAATAGTATAGCTGTAAGCTGTATAGTCATACTGTATATGGTCACATACTTTCGTGTATTTTTGATCTGGTGGTCTTAATGGTTTGGGCCCTTTAGTTACAACTGATGGACATTTAGATCGATATCTTAGATAATAGTGTGCTTCCAACTGCATGGCAGCATTTTGGTGAAGATCCTTTCCTGTTTCACCATAAGCCCCTTTCAAAAAGCAATCTTTTTCTGAGTTTAGTGTGAACTTTACAGGCCTACACAGAGCCCTGACCTCAACCCCATTCATCACCGTTGGGATGAATTGGTCAACCCCAGCAAGGCTGTTGCGGTGGAATGGGATCAAATCCTTGCCTCCAGGTTCCAACATTTTTGTGGATAGCCATCCCATAAGAGTGGCATTTTTATAGTAACATATTAGTGTCCATGTTTTGGAAAGAGATGTTCAATAAACTCATACTGTATGGATGTAGTGTTTGGCACTATTTTTTTCACCGCATACATTTTTTTTACTGCGGTGAATTTATTTACTGAATAAAAATCAGAGGGAAATATATGCAAGCAATGCAATATATATCCAGAAATGCATTTTTGAATTGGAGACAAAGTGAGCTTGAAGTCTGCCCTTATGCTACATGATCAACAGAAAGATTCCTGCTCTCCTCCTCGCTTCAGTTTTACATGATTACAGCTCAGCATGGTCTCAGATGCTGCTTGAACAAATGAGTATGGCAGTATCATCACAGTCATGGAAGTTCCAAACTCAACTGTAATCCAGCTTTATCTACTTGTGTTTTGTTTTCCTCTTTTCTCTCCTCTGTCAGCTTCCTCTCATAATTACACGGGGCTTAGTAGTGTTTTGGAAAAAGTCTTTGATCTGTCTCTTAAGAGAACACAGACTATGCAGTAAAAAGATATGCATTATAGTTTACTTTAGATTGTGTTGTTAAGGTCATTTAACAGGTTTTTATTATTAGTCTGTCTCTATGCTGCAGCCTGTAAGCAAGCTTGGATGCACCCGTGCTTTCAGGGTGTGATGTGAGGGTATATATAGCCGAATGATTGACTATACAGGTCAGTGTTGAGGGATAACAGCAGTACAGTGCATTAGGGCGTCACCAAACGCAGCAAATCCTTTGTCAGTTAATGGTAGCTTTATGCCTTCAGATGAAATGGCACTGGAAATCACAGGATTTTAAGGGATTGTCTCTCTAGTAATCGTTGCTCAGTCATCATGGACGACTGCATTGTTGCTAGCACAATTTTGTAAGAGTTTCCTCAGAATCATCATGTTGTGTTGCAGTAACGACTTGGTAAAACCATGAACACATTTTTGACAAGAGTGCAGTATGAAAGGTCCTGATTATAAACAGAGAAGAAAACATGTTTTACCCTGTCACCTTTCAATCCTAGTTACAATAACATTTAGATCCAGCATACCAGAAACACCAGTACACTTGCAATGGTATCAAAAATACCATTGCAAGTGTACCGAAAACTCTTGAAATACTAGAAGTCTGTACAGAGTCATTATGGTGTGCATTAGAGCTGCAACGATTAGTCGATTATTCGATTAGTCGGTCAAAGGAAAATTACAACTATTTTCATAATCGATTAATTGTTTCAGGCATTTTTTAAGCAAAAATATTAAAATTTGCTGGATTCATCTTCTTAAATTGAGGACATGCTGCTATTATTTGTCGTTTATGATAATAGTATAGTAATAAGTGTCTTTTGGTTTTGGACTGTTGTTTGGACCAAAGAAGCAATTTGAAGATGTCACTCTGGGCTCTGGAAAATTGTGATGATCATTTTTCACAATTTCTTGACATTTTATAGACTTAACAATTAGTCAATTAATTATGAAATTAGTCGGCAGATTAGTCCATAATGAAAATAATCGTTAGTTGCAGCCATAGTGTGTATTCAATTTGGGATACTACACATTTTGGATAAAAATGTGGCAATAGAAACCAGATCTTCCTAAAGTGGTCGGCAATAATATATTTGTATTTATATTGATTTCAGCTGTCCACTGGCAGCTCACATAAAATTAAATGTGTGTGTGTGAGACAAAGACAGGCATGACATACTGCAGTTACAGTACAAGACTTTATGCCAAGCTCGTGTGTGCACTGTATACGTCATTTGTATTTTTCCCCCACCCCTCCTGTGTATGATGCTATAAATCACTATCATGAACTCAGTATACTGTATGTCAGTCTGGTGCTGTATTCATGGAGGATTTATCCTTGGACTGTAGTCTATGGACATTGTAGCCTTATTGTGTTTTACTCACTTTGTCCCCTCTGAGTTGCACCTTGTATTCTTTTACTTCCTTACTCGCTGTTGTTAGTTGGCTTTGCGTGCTACGCCTGCACTGAGGTAGGTTCTTGGGAGCTTGATGAATTCACAGGAAGCCTGTAATCTATACATCAGTGAACATACAGGTTAGATGGAGATCAGACTTTAGGAAAGGATGTATGCTGCAGAGGCTGCCTGCTCAAATCAGAATTCTCTCTCTCAGAACTCTTTCCTCCCCTCTTCATCTTTCTACAGAACATGATATCTCTCTTCTTTCTGTTACTTGGTTTTTGTTATCTTCCTCTCATTCTCTTCCCCTTTGTTGCTTTCTCTCTCGTTGTGTTTCTTTCTCTCTCTCTCTTTGCCTTCTAGACATGTTGAGGTTTCAAAGCTGATGGGTAACTCCCCTGCTGCTCTTAGATTCCTCCTAGTCATCCCTAGCAAAGAAGAAAAGACACACACACACACACACACACACACACACACACACACACACACACACACACACACTAGGATGGAAAGGAGAATCGGAAAACACTAGATTAAACAGGTGTAGGGAGAAAGGATGTAGAGTTTCCACTGCACTTGGATGGAGTAGAATTGAATGTGAGTGAGATAGACAGAGATAGTTGTCAGCTCTGTTGGATCTCATGAAAGCCATATAATGGAGGAAGAGGCTCAATGAAGCTACTTTCCAAAAAAACTTATAAGATTTGCTTTTTGCTATGCTTTTTAACTGTTTCATAAAGACCTCCACTGTGTGCAGAACTCACTGCATGTCCACATCTACACGTCAAGGTCCATTTAGTCTTAGTTGTACATAAAATCAAAAAGTCAGGCATTTTGCTAACAGTCTTTCCCAGAAGGATTTGATGTCAGTGACACATCCTCTAGTCTCTATGCTACAGTAGGCAGAGAAGAAGAGTGCACACTAGTTAACATGGATGTAAATTATGCTAGATTTAAAATACTTTATAAATGGGCTCTGCAAGTTTTATGAGGAAGGAAGTGCATTCAATATGCTTGTTAAACCTCAAGGATACACACAGTGCGTTTGGTGAGAAACACTGAATGCAAACATGACTTGATGTTTTGTTTACAAGTAAACTGCACAGGGCACATTGTGATGATTTTAACTCACGTCAAGCCAACCATTGTGCATGACAGGTGAACTGTCCTATGACCGCTACCTGATGAAATCAATCATTTGTATCAAGAAATAATTACTGTGTTATTTGTGAGAACCTCAAATAATTGGTGCTGAAATTATTAGTCAATCCACAGCGCACTTTTGATAAATGATAAATTGTTTGACATTTATATGACATGAAGAATTTGCTCCTTTTTTTCTGTTTTATGTAATTGGAAATAACGTACATACATCAAATTACATGCATTATTAATCTGTGGGGTTTGAACTGTTTGGGAAAAAAAGAAGCAATTTAAAGATGGCTCTGGGAAAATGTGTCCGGCATTTTCACTATTTTATGACAAAACTGTTCATTTAGGAAACAAACAGAAGACTTTTTAATGAAAAGTTTTCTTAGTTGCAGTGCTAAACATAATAAAACAATGGAGATACAGGACTGTTCCCATCTTCTGTTCCTCTGCCTCTAGGCCTGTCGGAGCCCCAGCTGACTGGTCCCCTACTGCAAAACAGTGGGGAACACATGCTTTACACACACATACACCAGCAACACCCAGGTGGGATCAGGTGCGAAGCGTTGTCTTCTGTATGCAACAGACGTTCAAAGTACACACACCCTCTCCTCTTCAACAAACAGACACACCTCAACTGCGTGGTGGTGTTGTGGCGCTCCCAGGGAAAAAATCTGACTCTTAATGAATAATCCTATTAGCACATGAAAGGTAACATCTGGCTTGTTCCAAATGCAGTCATTATTTTGTAGGGGAGCAATTTGTTTTCTGGTTGAATGAGTACCCCTCCCAGCGAGCAGGGCCATGGGAGGCGAATGCCCACTTCACCACTCGTGTGGAAACCCTGCACTCTACATCACTCCCGGACCCCCCACCCTCCTTCCACCTTCACACTCACTGCCATATTTGCTTGGTTTGGGGAGACAAGCATTTTGCAAAAAAAAAGTTCCCAAAATGCTATTTATGCAGGCCAAATCTATTACATTTCCCCCTGACAGTTCTCTCTGTTGTGTGCGTGACTTAAAAAAAGCTTATTTTAGCTTTGTTCTACCTTTCCATCATCATGTACCTCTGCATTTGGAGTGATTGTGCACAGAGGTGACATGCACACACTCGTTTCTTGTGTGCGGCACAAGAAACAGTCAGTCTTCCTTCTCTCTAGAGCATTACTGGGTGAGTTGCACACTGATATCACTGATTCCTAAAAATAAAGATTAGCTTTGAAGTGGTGGGCCATCATGTCCATCACTCCTGGATGGCCGTGCCCGGTCCTCACAGAGGCGGCACGAAGGTAAAACGAAGACAGTGACTGATGAAGGGGAATATTTCCTATCTTTTTTTCTACTTTTCCTACTTTTATCCCTACCCTGTAATTTTGTTTAATTGTATTTACATCACATAAACAAGTCTGTGACAGCAGTATGCACTTTTCATGTCACTCTTGAGTGTCAGCACATAATACCCTTTCAATTGTGTAAAAAAAAGACAGAAAACTCTCCTGTCATACTCTCCTATTTCTCAAAGACAATCACTTCCCCCCCTGCTGTATATCTCTTCCTCTCTATTTATCTTCCCTCAGTCCTCTTCTCAGTGTCTGCGGAAAGTGAAATAGAGCAGAAGGGAGATTGTATCAAGGCGTTGATGTGAGATAGGGTTGAAGGGGAGACGGCGAGCGATGGCAGGAGGTATGTGGGGAAGAGTGGTGACATGCGTTTTGTGTGGCAACTGAAGGACAGTGGAGATGTGTGGGTTCTAGGCAACCCATGCTCTCCCTTTCTCCCCCCCAGACACACACACGCACGCACGCACGCACGCACGCACGCGCGCGCTACGATAATCCGTAAGGAGATGGTGACTTCACCCAATCTATTAATCTACATTAGGCTTTAGTTTAGGTCCTTCATCAGAAGCAACCAACTGATGGCCCAGCTCTCATTACCTATTCCTCTGTGCTGCAAGCTACCTTCGTTCAAAGCACTGATGTCTCCATACATGGGACAACAGCTTCATGCAACAATTCTGCAATTTTTCTTTTGGTTTAGGTATTGGTGTGTTTTTATGTAACACTCACTCAGCTGCATAACTGAGAGGAAATGCAGCATCATGCAAGCCCTTGTACGCAAGCACTGTTTTAGCTATGTATGAGAAGCGAGTCAGGTTAAATCTGGATCAAATCCTCTCGCAAACAAAAAACTGACCTGCCAGATCTGATAAATGTCAGATACCAGTGTCAGCGAGCATTTCCATCCTCATTTTTACCTGAAACATTTTTCCTGTTTAAAGTTTTCTAAACTGACTGAATTGTCTCTTGAACTCAGCACCAACATATTCCACAGCCTCTGCCTGAAATCTCCCTTAAACACTTCACCCCAGCAGAGTCAACTAAGCATAAAATCAGTCTGGGATTTACCTCCTTTTTTCTGCCACATGTATTTGATATTTGATCAGCCAACTAAAAGGAAAAATCTTCAGTGAAAACATTCCTTGTGGCTTATCCCAGGCTCAGTCCCACAGAGTGAGCAGATCCCTCGGATTTCCCCCTCCAGAGGTTATTTGGACTGACTTGCAGTTGAAGACTGGGAGGTGAAATAGAGGAGGACAAGAGTAGAGAAGAGCGACTCACCTCACTCTGTGAATTACTGATGTAAAGGATGCGGTAGCCTAGATCCCTGGTTGTGCCCATGCATGCCCGTTTCCTTGGTGGACTAGAGACGAGCTAGAAGAGAAGGCTATGCCATGGCAGAAGTTAAGCGGACAGGCATGCAGTGGCATGCAGGCTGAGCAGCAGCGGCAGTAGTTGGAGTAGTTGTTCACATCGGCGTCCTCTGATCCAGTGGCGTGTGGTTTCTCTAAGCCCCAGTCAGAGTCAACACTCCCCCTCTCTTTTCCTCCTCTCTCCCGCTCTCCTCTGTTTCCCTTTCCCTTCTCTGCACGGTGTCGGCAGGGGCTCTCACTCACTCACACATGCATACACACACACTCACACACGCGCAGGCACACACACACACAGTGGCTGAACTCCGGACGCCTCAGCGACAGAGCCCACGCAGGCAGAATATCCCCATCATGCCGCCGCAGTTCTCCTCTCTGGCTTTTTCCTCTTCTGCGTGTGTGTGTAGAGAGAGAGGGGGAGAGCCAGACAGATACAGAGAGAGGAGAGAGAGATTAAGCGAGAGGGGGAGGGAGCACAGGAGAGAGCAGAGGGAGGAGGGAAGGTTGCAGTGGAGAAAGTACTGCTCTGGTTTTGGCTACATCTGGCAGGTTTGTGCATCATCCCTTTATCAGTTAAAGCCGTTTTGTCTGTGACCTCACTTCCGTGGAGACCATATGCACATCAAAACTTACTTTTCTTCCTCTCAAACTCCAACTTTGAATGGATCTGTTCACTGCACTTTTCCTCACAGCTCTGCGTGCAAAGTGTTTGTCTCTCGAGAAAGACGCCGACTGATGTGTTTATGAGGCTCGCCAGACTGCATGCACGCCCGTGCATTGGTTGTTGCCTGGCGTCTCCATAGAGTGATGCTCGTCATGTATTATCAACCTTGAGAGTTTCCATTCACCTTGTTGTATCAGTTTCATTGAGTCCTCACAGCTCTTTTCTTTGTGTGGGAAGACGATTCCATCTGCCTGTTCCCCTCTCAAGAGCTTGTTTGCCTGATCTCATTTTTTTTTTGTCCATCTGTTATGGGCTAGTTAGTAGTTAACACTGTTTGTGCAGGAGAAGACTAATTTTTCATCTGGGAATGTGTCTTCTTGGACTTGGATTTGTAGTGTACCATTGTAGTGTTCAATGAACAAAATCAGGAGGGGAGGGTAAAAGTGGAGCTGTAAATGCCTGGTTGGATGTTTTTGGAGCCATAGCTCGCCTTCACTCTCTCACAGGGAAACCCCTAGTTCTTCTTTAAGTCCCAGGTACCATGGTAATGAGCTACAGCTCTCCAGACCGCGACTGCTGCTACTGTATGTGTGTGTGTGTGTGTGTGTGAAAGTGTAGGTGTGTGTGATATTTTTATGTTTACCGGTGATCAGCAGATACACAGCGTTTGGTAAACTGGCAAAAACACTCACCATTCAGATCCATGTGTAGTTTGTATTAGGGTTGGGCCGATACACAATGCCATCGTCCATCATCGATGGCTGACAGACATCACTACATAGAGGCATCCTGATTGTAAAACCCCCGCCCTCTCAAATTTTCACATTATAACACACTGTGAAAGCATTTTTAATGACCACGAACATTCTTCTTATTGTTTTTAAGTATGCTTTGCACCCACCTCGGAATTCTCTTCTCCCTACATTCACACACCTACACCTCAGGTAAACACCCCGGCTTGCCCCGCCTCTCTGTCTCTCACTCCCACATCTGCTGTATTTTCTCCATCAGCAGTATGTTTTATAAAGTTGCCTAAAAGACTGAGAACTTGTCTTTTTTCCATTTATTTCCACCCGCAATCCGTTATCACGGCAGCAGGTGAGCCGCACATCGGCTTATTAATGACGCAGCCTATCAAACAAATGAAACCAACATCTGCACCCTGTGTGTTCACTGCTGCTTTACCTGGTCCGTGCGTAAAATATCCACCACGACTTGTAACACAACTTAATAGTCTACCAATTTTTTTTAACCAAGTGAAGTCTGCGCGAGAACACATGCACATAAGACGACTACTGGCCCCCTCGCGATGACATCGTCCATCCCGATGATTCATTGTAGACATCGTCCGATGGAAACTTTGTAGACATCGCCCAACCCTAGTTTGTAAGTGTTGTTTGGTATAAACTACAATTAAGTAATTTGGAGTCATTGGGGGTTAACTGTCATTTTGGGGGAAATGAAATCCATTTGTCAAATTTAAGTTCTTGTAAAGATTTTAGTTCTGTCAGAGAAATAATTATACATAAGAAATGAATACAAAACCATACACCCTTATATGGAAATCAACTTTAATCCATTTTAAGCCATCTTGCTTTAGATAGCAACTTAGATGGAACCATAGTGCATTAATCTTTCTTTAGTAAACGCAAGCTCTCATGTAATATTAATATCTTTCATCACTCTGAGCTATCCAGTTGTTAATATGACACTTCTTATTATTACATCTTGTTGATGACTAAATTATTATTTAGTTCTTTCACGTTAGGGACATTTCGCTGTTGATACTAAATTGTTAACAAGAAAAATGTCTCTATGGGATCCTTCCTTATTATTGGAAAATCTTTTCTCATCATCATTAAATCCTGCTTGCTGTTGTGACGTCTTTCCTCATTTTCTAATTTTGTAATTTAGCATTGTGCAACTGGTATTAAACAAGTTTATGACACAAGATATTGGTGACCTAAAATGAATGAAGCCTTAATATGAATTTAAAAACTATATATGTTTTTAGCTAGAAATTGAGAGCAAGAGAGAGTATATGAAAGTAAGATATGTTGTGAAATGGGGAAAAAAAAATGGTGTTTTTTACCCCAATATGCCAGTCATCACAGAAATATAATCAAACTGCAATTTTATGTATCTTTATTAATGGGTAGATGAAAGGAGGTGTATGTATGTGTGTATATATGTATATATATATATGTGTGTATATATGTGTATATGTGTGTGTATATATGTGTATATGTGTGTGTGTGTGTATATGTGTGTGTGTGTGTGTATATGTGTATATATGTGTGTGTGTGTATATGTGTATATATGTGTGTGTGTGTATATATATGTGTGTATATATATGTATATATGTGTGTGTATATATATATATGTTTTGTTATTCTTTGTTCATCCCCTTGCCTCATCTCGCTTCTCTACAACGTGACATAAAACCCCCCAGCTCCCTGACTGACTGACTGCACCTTCAAGGTGCTGAACACTGCATTCACACTTACAACACAGTTTTATGAAACTGGCTTCTTGTTTTGGAGTGACAGGAACACATCTGCTTCACAACCTTGTTATTGCTCTGCAAGGCAACAGCAAGCTGCAGGTTTGACACAGGAGGAAGCTGAATAAAGATTTGACCTTGGACCATTTCTCTGCTTGGCAAGTGTTTTAGATTTGAACCCGGGGTTAATACCATTTGTTTAATGGGAGGTAATGTCTACTCTATGTGGGGTTGGAAAAGGCTTTGCTGCTTTCTTTTATTGGAATATTTTATTGGAATCTGCTGAGTGATCTGCTTGTGTAAGCAAACAGTTTCTCAGGTGGATAAACCGGTGGCAGCGGACCAGTCACTGGAGTGACTCCTCTCCTATTGATTTCATTACCTCAAAGCCAAGCCCTCGGGGACTCCTATGTGATGTCCTTGTCCTTGGCATTTATGATATACACAGTGCTGTGGTCAAAGGCAGATCAAAACCCAAACCTCAAATTTTACTGCTGGGCCAGATGGGATTGCAAATATTCCTGGTTCAGTTCTGCAAAAGTATATCAACTGTCAGTAGAAGATACATGCAAAATGGGAATCAAATCTTACAAAGATATTAGAAAATATGAAATACAGCAAAACATAACAGAATTTTGCCATTGACTCAGGTGGAACAGAGATGAGAAGACATGAAACATACAAAAACATCTCTTCTATTGTACACAAAGCATTTATATCATTCTGCCACTTCCCTCCACCAGAGAGCCTTAAAAAACAAACAGTGGAGGCAAGGTAGGGTGTACGTAAATGCAGCATCCCCAGTTCAAATCCAATTGCCCTTGTTTCATGTTACTCGCCTCACTATCACCGTAATTCATTCACTAAAAAGCACGCATGTCCTCTTGCATGTAAAGCAGTAATGAAATGCAAAGATGTATTAAAGTTACTTGTGCTTGATTGTCACATCCTATTGAATATACTCCAATGTGTATAAAATATTAATGGACACATTCCTTCTGTGGTTTGAGAACGGAGTTGTTACTGATTCCACAGCACAGGAGCGTTCTTATTGCCCTCCCCGCCTCACACTGCTTTTTCCTCTGCTCATTATGCTGTCACACTCATGTCATACTGCTAATTGGTGTCGTATGTCTTAGCGTTACACAGTGGAATAGGAAACTATCTTTGTTGGACCACCACCCTCACCCCCTATAGCTTAGATTTCCCTCTTTTTCTCATTGCCCTTGTTTTGTGGAAATGATACCTGAAAATCTGGTATGACTCTCCTTCCCCAAAATGAACACATGTTTAGGTGCACTTCTAATTCCCAATTAGGGTGTTGAGTGTCATATCTGTATGAAACTGTATTACTAGATGGAGAAGAAAGCTGTCAGTTTATGGTAGCATAGATCTCTCGGCTATCGTGAAAGAGAATGGGAAAGTTTTATGTGTGTGTGTGTGTGTGTTTGTGTGTGTATTTCAGCTGACAGGCTGATGTGTCTGCTGTGCAGCAACACTGCCCCAGCAAGTCTCAGTGTGAGAGGCAAAGCTAAAAATGTGCTTGGGAGATACGTCAGCAAGAGTCTGTCCCCATCTGCTGCAGTCTTTTGGTCTTTTTTATCAAACGTGTGTACAAAGTTGGCTCCAAGCCTGTCATCTTTGTTTTAACTTGCATGACGCAAGTTATAACAAAGTAAAGCTCAGCAAAAGCATGCAAATTATATGAGTGTGGTATAATGTCAAAATGTTATCTTATTAAGGTTTAGAGTTGATAGAAATATAATGTGAGGGTATCTCCAGTTTGCTTTGAGGAAATTTGGAATGACAAAGTCTACTCATTTTTCCAGAAATGCCAAAAATGTTCTGGCCCATGGCGGTGACTTGATCTGAAGCAGACCCAGTGACCGCCATGGGCTAATTCAGTGTTGGCCACCTCTAACCACAATATTTAAAGCTGGTTCTGACCTTTAGTAACAAATAGTCAGCTATCTGGGCAGCGTATTATGGCTTCAAGACAAGACGACATATTATTGATGTACAAGGTCCCCTTCATGCTCCAGCCTATTCTCACAATCAGAAGGATGGCCTTGCGATGGTCAGTAACATCTATTTTCTTTCCGGAGAATGATGTATGCTTTGCATTGGACACACACAGATTTCTTTTGAAAGAAAGTCGCCTTGGCTCAGTGAAGTTTCCTGTATAAATTAAGGTGTCTGGTCAAGGCAGTATTGTGCTTTGATGTATCAGAGTGTGAAAAGTGCTTCCTCAAGCTTGTCTAAGTTGGATGCTGTCTGAATGAATGGCATAACGGGTCACTTTCATGGCTGGCTGCCCAGGTTTGCCGTAGTTATTATTTATCCTTATGTATTCTGAAGTGTTTATATGGACGTCACAATGCATTATGGTAAATGCTGCTGAAGAAGAAAATTAAGTGTGAATGGTTTCAGCTGGCTTTGAACAGGTCCTCTACTCATTTCCACTGGCTGACCTGCCTCCCTGCCACCTTGTTGGCCTGATGTTGGAGCCAAGTGGGCTCGCTGTTGAATGCTGCAGCAGTGGCCAATACCTTGCATGTGTCAGCTCTGCCTCCCTTTGACAAGCCAGTGTGAAAAGTGCTCAAGTGCTGCTGCCTTTCCAGCCTCTCTGTTCTTTGCCTGCTCTCTCTCTGTGTGTGTGTGTGTGTGTGTGTGTGTGTGTGTGTGTGTGTGTGTGTGTGAGAGAGAGATAGTGGTGTGTAGAGAAAAGGAGGTGGACAGATGGATTTACCC